>NC_090174.1:20322150-20440323 GCF_024679245.1 Pseudorasbora parva | reverse complement strand
AGGGACAAACCAAACCCTATTGGCCCCACATGTCAGATCCTGATGAACAGCACATCTGAGCAGCTGACCTAAAAATGGGCTAGCAGACAATTCTGAAACAATATAGCATTTTTGCAATGAAAGCTAAGTACATTCAGGACCAAGCAGGAAAAGAGACCATTTTAGACTGATTTAATTTCAAAACACCAGAAAAGCTAATGGTTTCCAACTACATTTATAGTTCTTCATTGAGGAAACATTTTATGTGATGATGATGATGATGATAATCATTAAGATGAAATCAAACTGTACAATACTGCATTTACTTTCTTAATTGCACATTCATTGACTTTGCTGAATGATTTATGAATGTATGTTATTCTAAAGTGAAACATTTTGTCTTTGTAATCCATCATAATTTTCCTTATATAATGTTACCAGTGGCCAGATAGCTATTCAGGTAGCTTTTAAGTATGGTCGCTTGTTCACTTTCAGTGGTTGTTAAAGGGTCAAGTGCTGAAATGTAATTCATTCAGTTCACATTATTAAATTCATGCTGGTCAGATTTAGCAAATTCATCAACATGGAAAAACTACAAAAAAAAGAGGATCAAATTAAGTCTTCAGTTCACTGTCAGTGCACTTCAGTTCATGTTTGTGGTTGTGAACTGGAAACATCTTCAATACTGCCAGTTAAGGCCCATAATGATCTCCCCTGAGGTTCCCATGCATGATTTATACCTAATGCAAAAAACTTTAAAGTGGGCCCAGAAAACCTCACAATGCAGGTTAAGTTCAACCTGTGTACATTATAAATCATTCCCGGCCCAAAAAATCTAAAAAAAATAAAAAAAATAAAAAATAGATTTCAAGCAAATAAAAGCTTAATAGTCTCACCTGAAATACGTAAAAACATTTATATGTTGCTTTCAAAATCTTGTATTCATCAGAATGTAATGCACTGCTGATCTTGAATGGCTCTCAATGGAGAAAGATGCTTTTTTGCAGCCAGATGGTGCCAGTCATGCCATCTACCAGCATGGGCTAACAGGGCCGCACTACCCAGCCAAACCTCCTGGTAAAGAACTGCAACATGGTTCAATATGGTATTAAAGGGATAGTTCACTGAAATGCATGAAAAGTATTTGGCTTCAGTTGCAGAAGACATGGGATAACATTTCTGTGAGGAAATATAATGACACTATGCTAGAGAGATGTGCTGCTGTAATTGCTGCAAAAGGTAGGGGTGTGAACCTACACTGGTCTCACCGTTCGGTTTGATTACGATTACCATGTCATCGATTTGGTTCAATTCGATATCACAATGCATTGACGATTTACTGCATCCTCATGTATACAGTTTTGTCAGTCAGTTATATGAACTGAACCTTTAAATTTACCTACTCAAAGAAAACACGCCTCTTCAATATATCAAACAAAACTCAAATCTGGGCACAGAAGACAAGAGAAGCATTTAGAACAAATACACAAAATACTAAAAGCCTCTTCAGGAGGTGGTCTGGGTCTCTTTACAGCCAAAACTAAAGTCTAAATACATCTGGCTGTTGAAACCACATAATACAGGTCCTTCTCAAAAAAATAGCATATGTGATAAAAGTTCATTATTTTCCATAATGTAATGATACAAATTAAACTTTCATATATTTTAGATTCATTGCACACCAACTGAAATATTTCCGGTCTTTTATTGTTTTAATACTGATGATTCTGGCATACAGCTCATCTAAAAAAATTAGCATATCATGAAAAGGTTCTCTAAATGAGCTATTAACCTAATCATCTGAATCAACTAATTAACTCTAAACACCTGCAAAAGATTCCTGAGGCTTTTAAAAACTCCCAGCCTGGTTCATTACTCAAAACCGCAATCATGGGTAAGACTGCCGACCTGACTGCTGTCCAGAAGGCCATCATTGACACCCTCAAGCGAGAGGGTAAGACACGGAAATAAATTTCTGAATGAATAGGCTGTTCCCAGAGTGCTGTATCAAGGCACCTCAGTGGGAAGTCTGTGGGAAAGAAAAAGTGTGGCAAAAAACGCTGCACAATGAGAAGAGGTGACCCTGAGGAAGATTGTGGAGAAGGACCGATTCCAGAACTTGGGGGACCTGCGGAAGCAGTGGACTGAGTCTGGAGTAGAAACATCCAGAGCCACCGTGCACAGGCGTGTGCAGGTGCCGCATTCCCAGGGATGGGCAGTATTTCAAATACATGTATTTAAAATACGTATTTGAAATACAAAATACTATTTTGTATTTTGTATTTTAAAGCCTTTGGAAAAAATCGAATGTAATTTGTATTTAAATACATTTAAGATGAGTATTTTTGTATTTTCAAAATACTCAAAATACTTTGAGCCAGGCAACCTCTTTATCAGGAGCTGTTTTCATGCATCTACTAGTTCAGACCAGACACGCCCCTCCCCCCAACATTCATTCAGGTGAGCCGCAGCTGTACAACCCTAGCCTGACAAGCCAGACCCACATCAAGATGTTTGGTCTGGAAACTCACCATTGACAGCTCAATCCGAGGGGCGGATAAACGGTTGTCTTTCAAACTCCCTCTGCACGCGATAGGATAGCGCTACAACCATCCAGAGCAACGTGAAGCGGAGCTCATTGATAGATTAAACATTCGCCGTATCCAGTCAGCAAAACTCTGAACACATCTTCCCTTCTTAAGAATGACTTAAGTGCTGTTCTTTGTTCTTTTCTCAGAGAAAAGCTTAACTCAATTCTTCTAGAGTCACGGCCAAAGCTGATTCGAAAGACCGCCATTCGCCAGCGTCTGTGTTTACTAGAAGCACGCAAACGCAACTCTGCCGTCATTATGTTAAGCCCCGCCCACCGACTCTATACACGATGTGATTGGCCCGACCAGAGTTTGGTTTTTACAGCTCAGAAGTGTATTGAGAGTTGCTAGACGGCACTCGTGGCAGATTAGATTTGCTGCCACTAGGGTGCGTCTAGATTTCTAGGCTAGTACAACCCAGCCTTGGATCGGCAACTTTACAAAATTGTTGGAATAAGGTGAGGATGTCATGGTCAATTCTATTTGTTGATTAAAGTAGCTTGTCAAATGTGTTTGTAGTATTAACGTTACTGCATGTTAGGGATGAGTGATATCATATGACAATACATATCGTAGATTCGTAGCAATATAAAATGTGAATCGATGGAACTTTTTCTAAATCATTTACATAGATAGGCCTATCGGGGTAAGCACATATATCTGTGCAGCTTTTAGTGGGCAAGAATAATTGGAATGTTGGAGTGGAAAAAGAAGTGAGGGCGAATGAGTTATTGACATAATTTGTGTTATTATAACCAGGGTTCCTACACAATTTTCATTTCAAAATTCCATACTTTTCAAGACTAAAATTTCCAGACTTCCCTACAGATTTTTCCAACCATATTTAACTTGTTCTGAAAAATTGTTTTAAAATTCAACTGCTAACAGGTATGTTACATTCTAAAGGTTTAATATTGGCGTTTTTGCCTTTTATTAGGATAGGAAAGTAGCTAGACAGGAAGTAAGTCCATGAGGCAGGACTTACATAAAATAACCTATATAAACCTATATACAGTGCCTTGGGAAAGTATTCGGCCCCTTGAACTTTGCAACCTTTTGCCACATTTCAGGCTTCAAACATAATGATATGAAACTGTATTTTTTTGTGAAGAATCAACAACAAGTGGGACACAATCATGAAGTGGAATGAAATTTATTGGATATTTCAAATTTTTTTAACAAATCAAAAACTGAAAAATTGGGCGTGCAAAATTATTTGGCCCCCTTAAGTTAACCCTTTGTAGCGCCACCTTTTGCTGCGATTACAGCTGTAAGTCGCTTGGGGTTTGTCTCTATCAGTTTTGCACATCGAGAGACTGAAATGTTTGCCCATTCTTCCTTGCAGAACAGCTCGAGCTCAGTGAGGTTGGATGGAGAGCGTTTGTGAACAGCAGTTTTCAGTTCTTTCCAAAGATTCTCGATTGGATTCAGGGTCTGGACTTTGACTTGGCCATTCTAACACCTGGATATGTTTATTTTAGAACCGTTTTTATTGTAGATTTTGTTTTATGTTTTGGATCATTGTCTTGTTGGAAGACAAATCTCCGTCCCAGTCTCAGGTCTTTTGCAGACTCCATCAGGTTTTCTTCCAGAATGGTCCTGTATTTTGCTCCATCCATCTTCCCATCAATTTTAACCATCTTCCCTGTCCCTGCTGAAGAAAAGCAGGCCCAAACCATGATGCTGCCACCACCATGTTTGACAGTGGGGATGGTGTGTTCAGGGTGATGAGCTGTGTTGCTTTTATGCCAAACATAACATTTTGCATTGTTGCCAAAAAGTTCAATTTTGGTTTCATCTGACCAGAGCATCTTCTTCCACATTTTTGGTGTGTCTCCCAGGTGGCTTGTGGCAAACTTTAAACAACACTTTTTATGGATATCTTTAAGAAATGGCTTTCTTCTTGCCACTCTTCCAGAAAGGCCAGATTTGTGCAGTATACGACTGATTGTTGTCCTTTGGACAGAGTCTCCCACCTCAGCTGTAGATCTCTGCAGTTCATCCAGAGTGATCATGGGCCTCTCGGCTGCATCTCTGATCAGTCTTCTCATCACAGCTGAAAGTTTAGAGGGACGGCCAGGTCTTGGTAGATTTGCAGTGGTCTGATACTCCTTCCATTTCAATATTATTGCTTGCACAGTGCTCCTTGGGATGTTTAAAGCTTGAGAAATCTTTTTGTATCCAAATCCGGCTTTAAACTTCTCCACAACAGTATCTCGGACCTGCCTGGTATGTTCCTTGTTCTTCATGATGCTCTCTGCGCTTTAAACGGACCTCTGAGACTATCACAGTGCAGGTGCATTTATACAGAGACTTGATTACACACAGGTGGATTCTATTTATCATCATTAGTCATTTAGGTCAACATTGGATCATTCAGAGATCCTCACTGAACTTCTGGAGAGAGTTTGCTGCACTGAAAGTAAGGGGGCCGAATAATTTTGCACGCCCAATTTTTCAGTTTTTGATTTGTTAAAAAAGTTTGAAATATCCAATAAATTTCGTCCCACTTCATGATTGTGTCCCACTTGTTGTTGATTCTTCACAAAAAATGACAGTTTCATATCTTAATGTTTGAAGCCTGAAATGTGGCAAAAGGTCGCAAAGTTCAAGGGGGCCGAATACTTTCGCAAGGCACTGTAGCTAACCTATTGAAAGTAGCCTGACATGGTCATACTCAATTCTAGTCAGAATATGAGTCTGAAACTGCTCCATTGGGCTGTGATTATGAGGCGTGTTTCAACCGAACCAGGAAAGACATTAATTGGATAGACCTACAGCCAATCAGAGCAACGAAGCGACGTATTGTCAAATGTCAACAGAGTTCAACGTGCGCTGAAATCAGGCTGGAATACACGATCTTTGCCAGTGTTGTAAAATAATTGAATGACACACAGAGTACTTACCCAACATGATCATCATTTCTGAGAGAAATTGAGATGGCGAATGCAGATACAAACAAGCTCTCCGTTTAGAATTCAAACAAATATAATCCAAGCCCCTTTGATGACGTGATGATTATGTTACTGTTTATCATCTGTCTGTCATCGTCTAAAGCCCGCCCTGATGATTTCATTGGTCCGAACAGTTTCTGTTCGAGGATAATTACTCCTCTATGGAGCAATGCCAGACTGATTTGCCCGACCTAAAAAAATTGTGGGCGGGGCTAAATTCAGCTGGCATCCAGGCTATATTGAAAGCGTAATCTGACTATATTTATGTTACATAAAACTTTTAGACCTAATCTTTTTGTTTACTGTCTATGTGGTAAATTGATCCAAATGGAATTAAAAAAATTGTTATCTATACATTTAGAAATTCTTCATTTTATATTTATAAAATGAAATAGGGACAATAGTCTGGAAACATAAGTATTTTTCCATACCCTGATTTATTTTTTCCATACTTTTCCAGACCTGGAAATTAATTAAAATTTCCATACTTTTCCATACTTTTCCAAAACCCGTAGGAACCCTGTATAACTGCCGCTAAAGGAAATTCAAATTCAAATTGAAAACAAAAGTTTCTAAGCAGTTGCACACATCTAAATGCTTTTTGGCATTCAGAATAGGCCCAGATAGATTACAGCCTAATATGGATACCTTCACTGAATTGCCAATTCCACATGTATTTGGTGTATTTTCAAAATACAAAATACTGTATTTGTATTTAAATACATTTTTCCACACAGTATTTTGTATTTGTATTTAAATACATTTTTCCTCACAGTATTTTGTATTTGTATTTTAAATACATTTCCATGTATTTATGCCCATCTTTGCGCATTCCACAGGTCAAGCCACTTTTGGGCTACAGAGAAGCAGCACTTGACTGTTGCTCATTGGTCCAAAGTACATTTTTTGGGATGAAAGCAAATTTTGCATGTCATTCTGAAATTAAGGTGCCAGAGTCTGGAGGAAGACTGGGGAGAAGGAAATGCCAAAATGCCTGAAGTCCAGTGTCAAGTACCCACAGTCAGTGATGGTCTGGGGTGCCATGTCAGCTGCTGGTGTTGGTCCACTGTGTTTTATCAAGGGCAGAGTCAATGCAGCTACCTATCAGGAGATTCTGGAGCACGTCATGCTTCCATCTGCTGAAAAGCTTTATAGAGATGAAGATTTGGTTTTTCAGCACGACCTGGCACCTGCTCTCAGTGCCAAAACCACTGGTAAATGGTTTACTGACCATGGTATTACTGTGCTCAATTGGCCAGCCAACTCTCCTGACCTGAACCCCATAGAGAATCTGTGAGATATTGTAAAGAGAAAGTTGAGAGACGCAAGACCCAACACTCTGGATGAGCTTAAGGCCACTATCGAAGCATCCTGGGCCTCCATAACACCTCAGCAGTGCCACAGGCTGATCGCCTCCATGCCGCGCCGCACTGAAGCAGTCATTTCTGCAAAAGGATTCCCGACCAAGTATTGAAAGCATAAATGAACATCATTTTTTGAAGGTTGACTTTTTTTGTATTAAAAACACTTTTCTTTTATTGGTCGGATGAAATATGCTAATTTTTTGAATTTTAGGTTTTCATGAGCTGTATGCCAAAATCATCAGTATTAAAACAATAAAAGACCTGAAATATTTCAGTTGGTGTGCAATGAATCTAAAATTTATGAAAGTTAAATTTTTATCATTACATTATGGAAAATAATGAACTTTTATCGCATATGCTATTTTTTTGAGAAGGACCTGTAAATGTTACTCATCCCAACAATGCTAAAAAAATAAAGGTGTGAGAACACGTTATAGGCTATGTGTCATGTTATAGCCCAGGGTATTCTCACAAAAATGCGTATAAATAGTACGAGTGTGCAATGTCGTGGAATGTATACGCCAAAACTCATTTTGGCGTGTCTATGGCGCGCTGTTTTTCGTGTGCATATGATACGCATTTTATGGCGTATTATACATACGAACCCCCCACCCCACCACCCTAAACCTACCCAAGCGTGTGTCATATATACGCCCCACCACCCTAAACCTACCCAAGCGCGTGTCATATATACGCCATAAAGTGCGTATCATATGCACGCGAAAAACAGCGTATCATATGCACGCCAAAATGAGTTTTGGCGTATACATTCCACGACATTGCACACTCGTACTATTTATACGCATTTATGTGTGATCGGGTTGTATAGCCAGATATAACACAAATTGCCACAGACTTATCAGTTACCTCTTCATCAAACCAACGCAAAAACTAATGTAAATGAAACTGAAACTAAAGTCGTAGGTGCTCAACACACAATCACAAAAGTAAAGAAACTGAATGATCTTACCAGTGCTGTGTCCATGGTTGCTCATATTGCGGTCTTTGATTGTGAAATCAACTGCTGATCAATAAAATGTAGCTCATATCTGTTGTTTTGACGTGACCTTTATTAAATCTGTATTGCGGGAATTGAATATCGGATTTATATCCGTTTTGGGGAGACACATTTATGTGTAGCCTGGATTCCTGCCGAACTTAGCCCCGCCCACAACATTTTTAGGTCGGGCAGTTCGGTCTGGCCTCGCTCAATGGAGGAGTGATTATCCCCGAACAGAAACTGTTCGGACCAATAAAATCATCAGGCCGGGCTTTAGACGATGATGGACAGATGATAAACAGGAACGTAATCATGCACGTCATCAAAGGGGCTTGGATTATATTTGTTCAAATCTTAAACGGAGAGCTTGTTTATACTTGCATTCACCTTCACAATTTCTCTCAGAAATGATGACCATGTTGGGTAAGTACTCTGTGTATCATTAAGTTCTTGTATTTTTTTTACAACACTGGCAAAGATCATTTATTTCAGCGTCCGTCCAGTCAGGGTTGCCAAGTTTTTGCCTCAAAACCCGCCAACTACTAGCCCAAAACAATAGTTTCTCGGGGGGTTCTCCGAAAAAATATGGGGTCTGGCGGGTAAAATGTGTGTTATTTTGTCAAGGTTGCCTGCTAAAATTCGCACTCATGGGTCTATATATCACACAATAGTCGCTTCAACCCGCGGACATAGAAAACAACCTGCGTGGGAAAAAAACGCTGACTTGGCAACACAGTGCAGTTGAGCTCTGTTGATGTTGCTTCGTTGCTCTGATTGGTTGTAGGTCTATCCAATTGAGGTCTTTCCTGGTTCGGTTCAAACACGCCCCATAATCACAGCCCAATGGAGCAGTTTCAGACTCATATTCTGACTAGAATTGAGTATGACCACGTCAGGCTAATTTATGTGCCCATGTGCAAATGAAATAGTTTTGATGAATCAGCTTTGATTTACACACAGAGTGTGGATTCTCCAGGTCGTGCTTACCGGGTTGTTCATAAAAGCCTAGATGTGTCCAGATGTCGGCTTTTAAAGCAGAGCATTTTTAATTACTCACACTCGCATCTCGCCACTCTCTTCCATTGAAAGCTAAGTGCATGTATGTGACAAATAACATACATGATGTCAGTAACATTATAATCGGTTATGGTCTATTACTGAACCGATACCGAATAATTCCGTCTGCATCGCAATGCATCGAAGAAAACATTAATTTTGACACCCCTAGTGGACATACCAAATATTGAAGTTATAAGTGTACAAAAAAAGTATAACTTGCTTCATCTGATTTTTAAAGGGTTAGTTCACCCAAAAATGAAATTGATGTCATTAATGACTCACCCTAATGTTGTTCCTCACCCGTAAGACCTTCGTTCATCTTCAGAACACAGTTTAAGATATTTTATATTTAGTATTTAACTGTATGCACACTATACTGTCCATGTGAATAAAAACTTCATCAAAGTAGTCCATATGTGACATCAGTTGGTTAGTTAGAATCTCTTGAAGCATCGAAAATACATTTAGGTCCAACAATAACAAAAACCACGACTTAATTCAGCATTGTCTTCTCTTCTGGATTTGTTTTCAAACCTCAAATAAAGATTCAAACGGTCATGAATCAGCGAATTGCTTCATGATTCGGATCGCCAATGGCACAAGATTTCAGCAGTTTGGCAGTTTGACACGCGATCTGAATCATGAATCAGTATGCTGATTCATAACCGTTCATAATCTTTATTTGAGGTTTGAAAACAAATCCAGAAGAGAAGACAATGCTGAATAAAGTCGTAGTTTTTGTTATTGTTGGACTTAAATGTATTTTTGATGCTTCAAGAGATTCTAACTAACCAACTGATGTCACATATGGACTACTTTTATGATGTTTTTATTTACATGGACAGTATAGTGTGCATACAGTTGGATACTAAATATAAAATATCTTAAACTGTGTTCTGAAGATGAACGAAGGTCTTACGGGTGAGGAACAACATTAGGGTGAGTCATTAATGACATCAATTTCATTTTTGGGTGAACTAACCCTTTAATGGTAAACCATCTTCATGTGTCATGACAATTATGAAATGAAAGCATGATTTAGAGGCAAAAAAGGTCAATATTTTCTGTTCTGTCAAGTGTTTTAATATTTTTGGCCACCGCTGTATAACTTTCTGAAAAAAAAATCAAATGAGACAAAATGGAATCTAAAATAATGCTGGAAAAAACAACACTGCCAGTAAAAGGGTGAGAATTTAAATTTTCGGGTGAACTCTGTAAATGTCCTTTGTGTCTGGAAACAGTGTGTGTGAAATAAAGTTGTACATTGCTTAAATTATAAAGAGGAAGATGAGTCTTTCATCAGAATGAGAACGTAAAATAGATGCTCAGTTATGACTGTGGTGGCTCCATGGCACTGATGAGTTGAGGGGAATTAGATTAGCTGATCTGATGGCTACCTTGAGATAAAAGAAAAAAAGAAATGCATTAAATCGAAGCACCTTTAGTGCTTGATGTCTTCCCTGAATAGCAGTTTGCCAGTGTCACTGTAGCTTTAATTAAATGCATTTGCTGAGCGCAGACAGACCAGACAATTTAATTTGACACTGCCTTTAGAGAAGAGCTGAGGGCTAATGAGTTGCTCTGTCTTTAGTGTGTATCCCACTGCTTCCGGATCAGCTCTTTCACTGCAGTCAAACAGATGAGGTCATCACTTTCTGCCCCCGTTGCCATGGAGAAAGAATATAGGCTGGTAATGATATCCACCTTTAGACTGGTCTTATTTTTTCTTTATACTACTCAGTCCCATTTGACATTTCCCTCAGCTAGAAGGCTATAGAAGGAAGCTGGAGTCAGGTCATTATCCGCTGAAATATTTTTTCTCCGCAGACAAAGAGGATATTGTTTTCTTTACTTATAGATCTTTATTTTGGAGACTGTAATTTGATCTACAAATATCTGGCTCATGATTTCATTTGCTTCAGGCAAGAAGTGTAAAATAAAGACTGGCTTTATTGATATGAATCACATTGCAAATACAACACACACGCAAGCATAACAGTTATAGATGACGCCATCTACTTCTAACTAATATAGCTGACACATGAATCTGTCTTGAAATACAATCAAAGAATAATACCTTGTAAATACATTTTTTTTCCTCACACTGTCTTTGACACCTTTTTTGTGGACTTATTTGGCTTATTTTTCTTACAATCCATCCTACTATTTAAGAGTCACTTTATGAACACATTAAAAACAAAAAATCCCAACACAAAAGATACAGCAAAAATTAAACATGACAGGAAGAATAGCGAACCCATCGCTAATCTAATCTGCTTTTCACGCGAATGGTTCATATTACTAAAAAGAAAAACACAAAAAAAACTACAATCATGTGAATTGAAGTGCTTGAAAATGCTCATGCAAATGTTTGTGAAGATCAGAACCTACATAGTCACAATGACACAATGCAGTTCTTTAACAGATTGCCTCCAACAGTCAGTGCCTTCGGCTCTTTAGTTGATGTCGTTTTCATTGCTCTTAATACAAAGACATAACTGGGTAACTTAATGACATCTTTCTTACGCTTCTTTGCCCCCTACTATGTAATTGAATTATGTTCGTAAGCTGTACAAGTATATATACAGTATATATACTGTATATTAAATACATATATTTATATATTATTATTGTTTTTAGTATAAATCTAACCGCAATTTGCTAAATTTATGCTTAAAACAAGAAAAAAGCTTATTATTGTACATAATTTTGCCTAACCATGTTTCAATATTTTAAACGGACAATAAGATACAAATACTAATAAGAATTAATACAATCTTTTTCTAAATCTTTTTTTAACAGTGAAAATTTAAACACAATCATCTAAGGAAAGCTTAAAAAAGAAGAAAAAAAGACTTTTGGCAGCTTTTCATTATGTTGCCATTAACTATTACTTTTGATACGTCTTCTTTTATTGAACAATCATCAGGCATTACTCTAATTTTCAGTAATAAATTCCTTCAGTGCTACTGTATAGCTCAGATGGATGGAGAACGTCACCTTAGAGTTCCTCAGAGCGAATGACGTGGAACAAGGTGACGTTATACAGCACCTGGTGTCCATTGTTCCATGCATAAAGAGCTCTGTCCCTAGGGTTATAATCCAGCATGGAGATATGGGAATACTTGTTCTGTAAGGGGATATCGATATACTCATAAGTAGAGGAGTTGGTATGGAAAGCATAGTAGACCTTTGTCCCTCCCGAGTATCCATTGGTGACGTAAAGCGTCCCGCAGATCATGAAAGCCTCGCCTGCGCTCCTCTTTGGGTGGTTGGTGGTGTAGCTTTTGATGACCTGCAGGGTTGATGGGTTGAGCTTGCTGATGATAATGTTTCCTGCATTTTGATTGGTGGCATACACCGCCCAAAGCCCACCTTCGTCCACCATTAGGTCAATGTCGGAGTGACCGCCCCAGGAATAGTGGTAACGGTTGTTGTAGCCGGCGTAATCCAGCTGACCGGATTTGCTGATGGTGGCTGTCTTGAAGTCGAATTTGATGATGGTGTTGCTTTGGAACTTATTGAAGTAGATGGACCCGTTGTAGACCACCTGTCCTGTGCCTGACCAGGGGTGAGGAAGTCGATGCGAGGTGAAGTTGTCCGAATACATGAAGTCGGTCATGGACTTGTATTCCCGGACAAATCGATTGTTGTGGTAACCGTCCATGTACCACACCTGGTGGTGGAAAAATGAATGAGCATCAGTGTCCTACCTATTAATTCATTCAAATAATGCATTACAAATGTATATAGTGAGCATGTTTTTAATTTCTGGGGGGGAAATGCTATTTCATGCATTCTGACTTGTTTACACTGTTAAAGACTTGGAGTCTCATGCTGAACATGGCCAAAACAAGAGTTAAATACAGTCCTTAAAGGGTTAGTTCACCAAAAAATGAAAATGATGTCACCCTAGACCTCCATTCATCTTCGGAACACAGTTTAAGATATTTTATATTTAGTCAGAGAGCTTTTCTGTTCCTCCATTGAATGTATGCAGATGTTCAGAAAGGTAATAAAAACATCATCAAAGTAGTCCATATGTGACATCAGTTAGTTAGTTAGAACCTATTGAAGCATCGAAAATACATTTTGGTGCAAAAATAGCAAAATCTACGACTTTATTCAGCATTGTCTTCTCTTCGGTGTGTTTTCAAACCTCAAATAAAGATTAAAACAGTCATGAATCAGCGTATTGATTCATGTTTCGGATCACCAATGTCACGTGTTTTCAGAAGTTTGGCAGTTTGACACGCGATCCGAATCATGAATCAATACGCTGATTCATAACTGTTGTAACTAACTAACTGATGTCACATATGGACTACTTTGATGATGTTTTTATTCCCTTTCTGGACTTGGACAGTAAAGTGTGCATACACTTAGATACGCTGTCGGACTAAATATAAAATATCTTAAACTGTGTTCTGAAGATGAACGGAGGTCTTACGGCTGTGGAATGACATTAGAGTGAGGCATTAATGACATAAATTACATTTTTGGGTGAACTAACCCTTTAAGGATTCAAACAAGTTTTGGAAAGTTTTTTCCCGGAGTATGTATGATGTCATATAGGGTGGAATTCCTTGTGCACTTCTCCCAGATATGCTTGTGCACACACCAACCAGAGCGAGAGCAAGAGTGTCAACAATGAGCTTTGTTTAGGTTACAGGAGCCGTTGGCAGCGCTGCCATTCTGTTTTTAGACTACAAAACCAAATATGTCACTAAAGAAGTGTGTTTCTGGTGTTTCTTCTTCAGCTTCCCAAATAACCCAGCTTTAAGTAAACAGTGGATGCAAGTGTGTTTGTTTTGTCCCGGTCATTAGTTAAAACCGTAAGCGGTGAGTGAAACTGCATCAAATCTTTGTTTTGCTGGAAATTGCTGCATAAGTGCATATAATGTCAACAACATGAACGTATAGTAAATTGAAAGTTCTCCAGGGAGTGTGTAGCTGATGATACACAGGACAACTTTTTGAGCAATGTTGCTGGGCAATGTTGCTGTGGGCTTTTTCCCATTGGGAATGGGCAACACAATTCTCTTTGGATATCCAGATAGAGATTTGTTGCCCATTCTCAGTAGGAAAGTGTCCTAGCA
Source organism: Pseudorasbora parva (assembly GCF_024679245.1). Taxonomy (NCBI): domain Eukaryota; kingdom Metazoa; phylum Chordata; class Actinopteri; order Cypriniformes; family Gobionidae; genus Pseudorasbora; species Pseudorasbora parva. Next base: position 20,426,277 of record NC_090174.1, on the reverse strand, counting down.
ACATCTTTCAGCAACATTGCCTGACAACATTGCTCAAAAAGTTGCCCTGTGTATCATTGGCTTGTATGTGCTTGAGATTCTTTAGCTCCGCCCACTGCATGCACGCCTTCACAAGTTTGGCTATTTTTTTGGAAAGAATCTATACTTTAAATTGGCGTTATGCCCCCTTTAATATTTGAGAACTTCTGTCAACAAGTCATATGGAGCGACAAAAAATATTCGACGAAATGAAACAAAAAAGGAAATGATATCATAGAGAGGAACAGAGTTGGACAGTACGCAACTATTTTTATTTTTCAAGTAATTTAAAAGTATATACTTTATCAGTGTTCTTCTTAGGGGAAACTTTTACTTCACAACATTCCAAAACATAATATTGTACTTTTAACTGCACTGGGATTCATATTGAATATCATTTAATACTTAATTACATTAAAATGTAGGGCTGTATACTTTTCTCAAGTAAAAGTATTCAAAGTTTTACTTGAGAAAAAGTAAGATAGTGCTACATTTTTAGTGTAATTAAGTATTAATTAATTCATTCATTAAGTATTACAGATAAGAAAACAACAACTTTTATTTATGAAATGTAGTGCAGTAAAAAGTATGACATTATGGTATATTATGCTTTGGAATGCAGTGAAGTAAAAAATTTCTAAAGAAAAACACTCAATATACAATAAAGTATATGCTTAAAAATGTACTTGAGTAGAAAGTAAAAAAAATACTCCACTACTGTCCGCCTCTAGAGACGACCCTTGCATAACCTCATGATAGTGTCAAGATCAATAAGCAACTTAAATTATCAGATAACTGGACCTTTTTGTGACAAGTCAAAGTGAGTTAATTTGTAAATGTCATGCTGTGCGACTCCCTAAAAATAAAGATATTCATTAATACATATGAATTATTAATAATTTATCAATTATTAATTAATATAATTTATGTTTGTTTTAAAAAGCTTTTCCTTAAAGGGTTAGTTCACCCAAAAATAAAATTGATGTCATTAAGGACATTAATTTCGTTCCACACCCGTAAGACCTCCATTCATCTTCGGAACACAGTTTAAGATATTTTATATTTAGTCCGAGAGCTTTTCTGTTCCTTGCCCATAAAGTTAATAAAAAAATCATCAAAGTAGTCCATATGTGACATCAGTTAGTTAGTTAGAATCTCTTGAAGTATCGAAAATACATTTTGGTCCAAAACTAACAAAAACTACGACTTTATTCAACATCGTCTTCACTTTCGGGATTGTTTTCAATACGCAAAAAAAACATTTGAACGGTATTGATTCATGATTCGGATCGCCAATGTCAAACTGCCAAACTGTTGAAATCACGTGACATTGGTGATCCAAATCATGAATCAATATGTTGATTCATAACCGTTCAAATCTTTATTTGAGGATTGAAAACAAACCTGGAAGAGAAGACAATGCTGAATAATGTCGTAGTTGTTATTTTTGGACCAAAATATATTTTCGCTGCTTTGGACTATTTTGATGATGTTTTTATTACTTTTCTGGACATGGACAGTATAGTGTGCATACACTTTCATTGAAGGAACAGAAAAGCTCTCGGACTAAATATAAAATATCTTAAACTGTGTCCTGAAGATGAACGGAGGTCTTACGGGTGTGGAACGACATTAATGTCATCAATTTCCTTTTTTGGTGAATTAACCCTTTAAAGTATATTTATTTTAAAACAATGATTAAATGTGAAAAATATGTTTTTACTTTTTACTAGATGTTTACACCACATGACATTCACTTAGCATGTGTGATTTTGTGGACACTTTTATGTCATCGGTCCCTTCACAGACAAAGTCAGCATGTAACCTGAGTCGTTGGGACAGATGTAGCCATTTTTTTTTTACTTTCCTATATCAGCATATCCCTGCAGTGAACCTACCCAATCCTTAAAACAAGAACATTTTAAAACAGTCTGACCCTGAAATATATGGAAGCTGTACACTAACGCTATCAGAGGCTTCAAGCAAGGGCGACTCTCTGACCCTTCATCAATCATTTAAGGCTCAGACAGATCTGCAGGCCAGATGCCTTTCTGTTTCTGGGCTTGGGCTTTTCTACTGGATCGATCCATCTCAAAGGGGCTAAAAACGCCACAGCTTCACCTTCAGCCATTCTTTTTGAAGTTGTTGCATTAATATATGATAGGATCATGGATTTGTTGTCAAGCAACTTACTTGCTACTGACATCTAACCAAGATGGATGTGTTAGATTAGTTCAAGAAATTGGAGAAAGACAGAAAGCTTGTACAGGGAGGGAAATAAAATAGTATTACAAGCTTTTGGCTTTTAGCACCGAATACTAAAGTATGTGTGAAAACAAAGATATGAAACCAACAGCAATATATGAACATTTGTGTGTGGGAAATACTGACAGAAATTACCAGACATCTTTCAGCTCTTACTGGGAATGACTTCGCTGCCACACTAATGAAATCTTGCAAGATTTACACCTATCATTTGCATCTTAATGTGTGCTGGTAATTTAATAAACCACACTCTTGGCATGTTTGCAAGAAAATACACTGCAGGGATAAAAAGAGAGCTGATAAGACGGAGTCAAATACATTTTAGCCAAGAAAAAAAAAAAAGAACTAAAACAAGTTGTGATTAAAATGATTGGTGTGAAGTGATTAAAGCTATTTTTCTCTTACAAAAAAACAAAGACAGTAACGATTTGATAAACTCACCCTCGTATCACCGTCAGGGGCAAGTGGATCCGTCATCCACGATCCATATCTTGATCCAGAAGTCTTTATGGTTATAGCATCACTTATTCCTGTCAGCTTCCCACAAGCTGGTAATAACAGTAAAAAATAACAATTTATTTTCATTATTTTCATCATTTACTCACCCTCATATAGTTTCAAACCAGTATGACATTTTTTCTTCAGCAGAACACAAAAGGGAAATATTTGGAAAAGAATGTATGCTGCTGTTTCCATGCAATGAAAGTGAATGTTGACCAACGATAATATTAAAAAGCGGGAAAAAAATGTTGTACTATAACTTGCTCATATCTAGACTGGGAAAACCCAGAAAACTTCCGGCAAATTTAGATTTGCTCTGCAAGTAGTCTGGCAAAGAGCCCATTCAAACCTATTTCTAATCCGTCAAAATCACGGCACCAATCAGAAACGTTGGGGCGGGCTTTACACCACAACGACGCGTCCATTTTAAGCGATTTAAACTCCTCCTTTTCGTTAAAACCAGAGCAAAGAACAAAACTCAGCTACCAGATGTGGATTACACCGGCTACTTTGAAGAGGAGGATGGGGGGTGTGTTCATGTGTTAACACCACAGCAGCTCTGGATCTGGCCTTTCTGTGCTTATTTCCTCACACTAGATCTGGTAGTCATGTAAAAATCACACATCTGAAATGACTGAATTTGAATACAGTTTGTGAGACACAATTTTCCAAAGACTTATCTATATTATTTTATTTTCAAAATATTGCAAATCGCGTTCTAATCGCAATACAAATGCATCACAACTGGAGCAAATGCGATCAGACCTTGATGTTTTCTGTTCGACCGTCAATCTGAGAAGTTTCAGTCGGTCTGATGCTATTAGGTTTTCCAAATTTTGCAAAAATGTTGATGGAGTGACAGTGGACACCTGCTATTATCATATTTATTTTACAACAACGGCAAACGTCGTCAGAAGCCATTGCAAAATCTTCCTCGAAATCACAAATTCTGTCCGAAAATTTCTGTCAGAGTCTCAGATGTTTCTCCGTCGCTCGTCTCCTTTATCGCTCTGATTGGTTTTAGGTCTATCCAATTGTGCCCAGAGGCATTTGAGCAACGTCTGTTGGGGACGCCCCTTTGGAAATGATTTGTCTATGAAGCTTTGCCAGACCATAACTCAGTCACTACTGGGAATGCTCTGCTTATAACCAGGCTAGCTCCTATCACCGTCATGGGAACATGTAAGTTATTCACTGATGATATTCTATTGTGCGTCAAGATGTATCACATCAGGTTGGACGTCAGTGACACCAAACGTTATTGGTTCTCATGTGTCTCATAACATGATGTTCCACATTTGAATATGTGCATATTTTGTATTTTTTTGTCATTTTTTGGAGCTTGACAGCCTTTGTCAAGATTTTCTTTTATTGCAGAGCGACATGAATCTCCAGTCTAACATCTCTTAGAAAATGACAGAATTTTCTTCTAGAACCCTTCTATTTCCTTTAACATGTTGCTCCTTTGCTTTCTTATGAGAGAGTGAAATGCTGTTAAACTTCAATGTTCTACCCTGATAAATGGGCTTGTGGTGGATGGGGGAGGCGTTGGAGTTCCTGTCATATTCTGGTGTGTGTTAGGCACTCAGGCAGAAGTTTGCAGGCATCAGTGAACCTCTCATACTCTCTGTTTTGACACAGTGTCAGACAGACGCATTGGAGCATAACTTGTGTAGACGTCTGCAGTGTTGTAAGAGTCTTCATACACAAGCAAACGTGCTCTTCCCTCATTTATACTTCTTTCTGGACCTCTTTTTCTGTCACTTTATGTCTTTCGGAGAACTGACGCTGTTTCCTTTTCTCTCACTTTCTCTTTCTCTTTCTGGCTGTGTGGTTTTGGCATTTCAAGGTGGAATAGCAACTGCTTTTAAACGAAATGTACATTTATAGACACTCCTATGTATCCCATGATATTTTTCCAATAGTCTGTTCTTGGCACTGAAATGTGATCATTTTGATGCTTTATATAAACCCTCCAGTTCCCTTCCCCAAACCCTTCTGCTGAAAGAACTGTTTTCAATTTCACTGACCTGGCTATCTGGTGTCATTACATGGCTCTCCATAATACTTGATTCTGATTGGTCAGTCACTGAAATATAATGATACTAAACTGTATACCTGACAGTTGTGTATCGGTAACCAATCTCCATGCTATAGTTTCAAGTCTCTCGTTTCCCTCTGTGCTCTCGTTCTTCTCACATAAAAAAAAAAAAACTCAATATTTTATGATCATGTATATATTTATTTGATGAGTCCGCCAGTCGTTGTCGCAAAATAAACCCTCTTAGGATGATATAAAATCCTTCTGCTTTACATCTGGGTTTATTTTGCAATCATGACCAACTACATCTTGGCTATCAGCTATCTGTCTTTTATTTTATATTGTGCTCTTCGCTCAAAACTACAAATCACTGCTCTATTATATATATATACACACACACACACACACACACACACACATACACACACACACGCACGCACGCACACACGCACACACGCACGCACACACACACACACACACACACACACACACATATATATATATATATATATATATATATATATATATATATATATATATATATATATATAAAAGCTAAATATAAATATAAAGTAAATATAAATAAAAAGTAAATATAAATATAAGTTTTGGCATAAAATTACTTACATTTTTATACATTTTATAATATATTACTTATATTTTTATACATTTTATATAAGTAATAAAATTACTTACATTTTTATTTATCAGTGAATTTGATTTTACATTAAATTCACTGCAAAGTCAGTTACTGAACAGACTGACCTCTATATGATTACTCATAATCTGCTAATATTGACCTGTGCAATTCCATAATCCCTTTGGGATTGAATGAGTTGTGATTTATTTCACCCATTTCTCTGTTCCAGATGTACTGTTTCAAACGAAACCTCAAAGATATTCTATTACACTGAATATCTGAATATTAAGTAAGTACCAGCCTGACTAACTGTCTCAGCACAGGTGGTCAGTCTTTACACCAGACCCAATGGCCAAATGTTAGTTGAATTTATATTAGTGTATTTAGGAAATACATAGCAAAGTACTTAATCTAGGATTATAGAGAAGTGCTACAACTGACTATACTGTGGATTGAAGGTTAGGATCTATAGTGCTCATGATCCTGACTGTTGATGCAATTATGTTGAAATATACAGCAAGCAACACTGAGTTCACAGCCCTACATCGCTAATGTGCAACTACTGCTCTGCATGGATAACATGTTTATGTAATTTCCCCACATATTTACATAATGCCATGCCATTAAATGTTGCCAACACATCCCAAATTTTCTTCTGCTAAATATACTATGCTATGCATAAAGGAATGCTGTTGGATACATAATCAGTTAGAGAAGCTTAACAGAAAACTATTACTATTCTTAATGTATTAATAACTCTTTGCTTTGACTTGGTGATTTTTATCCAAGCAACCAACTGAATGGATTGTTCATGGCACAACATTAATAAATTACATTGGAAATGGTTGTTGACTTTTTTCAATCAAAATTGTAGATACAATTTTACATGTATGTATGTAGATATAACATATTATACATTATAGCGTTCAAAACTAATATTTTTGAAGAAAATTCATATTTTTATTTAGCAAGGATGCGTTAGATTAATCAAAATGTACAGTAAATACTTTTACATTTTTTGTCCAAATAAATTCTGTTCTTTTGAACTTTCTTTTCATCAAAAAAAACCTGAAAATAATGTACCACAGATCCATCCAGTTTCCATCCACAAAAAGGAAGGAATATATTAAAACAGAAAAGTTATTTAAAATCGAAATATTTTACAATATATCTATTTTTACCATACTATCCCACATGCAAAAATACTATATATTATAGTAAAATTACTCTAGTAAATAATAAAGTGTTTTGAACCATACTATAGTAAATATATTACGATAAATTAAAAAAAGTGTAGTACATATAATATACTAAAATTTACTGTAGTATCTTTACTGTAGTAATTTACTGTAAAATAGCTATACATTTTGTCCAAACTTAATCTGATTGTTTTCAAGCCACTTAAATATAAGTCAAATTGAATTCAAACTTATTCTGTTTGCTTCGTGTTACATGAATGATTTGTGTTGCATTAACTGAAACTGGGCGGGGCTTGTTAGTTCCCAGCATGATTTGCATATGGCTAAATCAAAAGAGAGTAAATGTTGTTATTTTATATGTAAAAGTGTTTTTTTAATGTATGTTTGAGCAAAATGAGAAAGGAGGAGTGATCAAGTGATTGTGTTTAATGGAGTTTAATATTCAATCATGTTGGAATAATTAGAACAATTTCAATTATTGTTGGCTACCATTGTGGAGAAGAGTGGAGCGTTTGCTTAGGCTGTGGACTAATACAACTAATTTCATAAAGGCTTTGTTGAAGGAGCTATTAATGCTTAGATGCTAATGTGTGCTATTACTAGCTAAAAGTCTGTCAACTACCTAGTGCAGTATTTTAATTCAGTTGTGTATCATTAAATTATCTGATATTGAAGTGGATGAATTTATATATTAAATTGAATGTCTGCATCATGAAAAATTCTCTTTGAAACTATTTAATTGAGTCACTTAAAATGTATGCATTCCATGATGTTGAAGATATATGAACAAATTATGTTTGTCTAACGCAATTGATTCATGTGGGACTGATGTACACAATTAAATAATGCAAATCCAATGCATTTTTTTCAGTGTGGTTTAAAAACACTATAGTATTTACTAGAGTAATTTTACTATAATATACTATAGTATTTTTTCTTGTGGGATTGATTAAATAAATACATTTTGTGTGCATAAAAGACTTATTTCAATAATATAACAATATGTTATATAAAATGTTTTTCGGGCTTTTAAGGCTCATCAACTTGTTTGCTTACAGACATTCTTCAAATCTTCAATCTTCTTTTGTGTACGGAAGAGATTCAAACAGGTTTGGAACAACATGAGGGTGAGTGGTGACAGAATTTTCATTTTTGGGTGAACTATCCCTTTAACTGCAATGAAGTCCACCTCATTTATAGTGTAATGGTGAACAAATGATCAGTGGGTTTTTTTCTCATCCAGTGATTTAACTCCCTTGCGTAATGCAGCATTAGAAATTCATGCATCCAGGAGATTACTGTACTGGGAACAGTAATCTTTCAATAGAATCCCATGATCATATTTAGATGGCTCTCTTTATCACTGCATGTAGCTTTTGGCTCAGTGGAAAACGTAAGAGTGCAGCTCTTTTTTGTGTGGTATTTATTGTTAAGCACCAAACCCAGCATGCTGTCCCCCTTTAATCAATCAAAGTAAGGCTGTATTTGCATTATGCATGAGTACTAAATCTGTTATTCGTCTGACTCTAAAATAAATGCTCCAAAAAGAAGAGCAATTCTCTATTGTTACTCAGAGCTTCTGACCTATATTCCAATGTATGAATAGTTATGAAGATTTCAGCGAAAACGTACATTTTGCTTTTGGATAAAATCATTTGACGTTCATTCAGCTGAGGATTTGTCTATAAATCGTGTCAAAGACTGTGTCCTGTCATACTGATTTTGATAATGTTATTTAATTTACCTGTAAAGTCGCTATGAATTCATGCCATGGCTCAGGTGGACCCAAAGGCATTTGTTAGAGGAGAGAACAGCACAGCAGCTTCTCATTAGTCACGTCTGTGTCTAACATCCATATGAGACCCATTCCTCATTTTAGAACAAGGCAACATCTGAATCTGCTGCTACTATCTTGTATCAGATTAGCTATCCTGAGATCCAGCATTTCAAACAGGGAAAATGACAGGGATAAAGGAAGACCGGCGCATATGTTGTGTTGTTTAAATTTAGCATGCTAATGCCTCCGAGCAGCACAGTAAATTTACATTTACATTTATGCATTTGGCAGACGCTTTTATCCAAAGCGACTTACATTGCATTCAAGGTACACATTTTGACATTATTGTCAGTTCTTGCTTTCCCTGGGAATCGAACCCATGACCTTGGTGTTGGTAGCACCACATTCTACTGGTTGAGCTACAGGAAAGCCTCAGTGTTTTGTGCTTTCCTCAATTACAAAAATTAGTGTTTTGTGCTTTGCTCAATCATCATTCACTGAGTCGAGACCATTGTATCTGATGTGAAGTACACTCGAATTTGCATTTACAAAAAAATATTGAGACTACACTGTATTATCTATATTTCAAATGTGCTGAGAATGTCAAGTGTGCCTTTGTTTATGCTCTTTTCTAATATAACTGTAAAAGCAACACCAATAAATGTTTTTCTAGCTGCTTTTTCTGAGCTGTTGACATTGTTTCAAATAAATGTGAAGTAGAGAATCTCATGTTCTTGCATGCTAAAGTGTGTGTGTTATAACATCAAATTGGCCTTCTTGTACACAACGAATATCATATTATGAAATGAAATATAAAGGTTGTTTGTGTTTGTGCTCAAACTCATCCTACCTAATTTTTGCATGCATGCACGAAGCCTCTCCTCAAGATTAGACACCCTGTTGTGAAGCTCCTCGTAGTCAAAGGCCCCGATCTCCTCCTGCAGTTCACTTAGCACTGATGTCAGATTCTTGACCTCCTCTTTAAACTGCATTACCAATTTTGCATCGGCCTTGTATTCCTCCAACACTGGTATCATTGGCCTAAGTTCCTCCATTTTCGCTTTTATGGCCTGAAAGGTTAAAATAGGCTTGGTTCAGTAGGCATGCGTGCAACGATTGCGTCCAAACACCTGTCTTGCCCTGCATTTGCCCTCTCTGCCTACGCTATCACGATTTCTGAGTGTGCCTAGCAAACAGATGTAGAGTTCAACACGGCATAAAACAAGTTCTCAGCACACCAGTAAAAATTTGAAAAAACTCTCTTTATTTTCCAGTGTTTAAAATGCAAGGTGTGGAAAGGTTACATGCTTCACATACAACAATAGTTTCTCTTGTTTCAAAATGTCCAAATGTGCATAAACAAATCTTAATTAGGAAAGACACGGAGATGTCATGACATAAGAAAGTCTACTCAAGGAAGGCTGCAATAGTGGCATGCACAAAAAGAGCGCAAACAGAATTCAAAGGTGCTTCGTATTTAAAATAAACTGAATGATGCGATCAGTTGACCAGCTGAGGATTACAATGGGATTGAACTTGTTCTTCAGTCTCTGCAGCTTTGATTTAATTCATAAAGTTAGCCCTGCAAGCAAGAAAATGAAATTGGGTTGAATAGCTAACTCGCTAGCCTTTCTAATACACACATTTTCACAGATACAGCTGTATGTACAGAAATTATGCAACGCATTTTACGTAAGAAAACAATTTGATGGGATGAACTAACACAGATGCATGATGTGTAAATAATCATGATGGTTTATGCCCAAGTTTATACACATAAATGAGGATAGATAAAAAACAACATAATATTACTAGCAAGTACTATATACACACTACCGTTCAAAAAGTTTAGAGTCAGTAAGATTTTTCAAATATTTTTGAAAGAATCCTCTTTTGCTCAACAAAAAAGGCAGCTCAACAAAAAATGACAAAAAAATACAGCAATACATTGTTACATTGTGAAATATTATAATGATTCAATAATTATTCATATAATGAATAATAATTATTCATATAATACCAGCAGCCATATCACCCTGTAGCCCAAGACTGGTTTCCCACTGAAGCTAAGCAGGGCCGAGCCTGGTCAGTACCTGGATGGGAGACCAACTGGGAAAACCAGGTAGCTGCTGGTAGAGGTGTTAGTGAGGCCAGCAGGGGGCGCTCACCCTGTGGTCTGTGTGGGTCCTAACACCCCAGTATAGTGATGGGGACACTGTACTGTCAAAGGGCACCGTCGTTCGGATGAGACGTTAAACCGAGGTTCTGACTCTCTGTGGTCGTTAAAAATCCCAGGATGTTCTTCGATAAAGAGTAGGGGTGTAACCCCAGCATCCTGGCCAAATTTACCCACTGGCCTCTGTCCATCATGGCCTCCTAATCATCCCCCTATCCTGATTGGCTTAATCACTCTGTCTCCTCTCCACCAATCAGCTGGTGTGTGGTGAGCGTTCTGGCGCAATATGGCTGCCGTCGCATCATCCAAGTGGATGCTGCACATCGGTGGTGGTTGAGGAGATTCCCCCCTTCAATGTAAAGCGCTTTGAGTGCCTAGAAAAGCGCTATATAAATGTAATGAATTATTATTATTATTATAATAATTATTATGTATAAATACACACTCATTAACTATTCCGGTTCTTCAAAACTTCAAACTCACTTTTGTCATCTTAATTTGGTAATTAATAATAATAATAATAATTCATTACATTATATAGCGCTTTTCTAGGCACTCAAAGCGCGTTACATAGAAGGGGGAATCTCCTCAACCACCACCAATGAGCAGCATCCCCCTGTATGATGCGACGGCAGCCATATTGCGCCAGAACGCTCGCCACACACCGGCTTATGGCGGAGTGGAATTAAGAGAAAAATATTTAGTGTAGGCCTATTTATTTTATGCTTTTTATTTATTATTATTTTATTGTGTTTTTCTTTGTCGTCAGAAACGGTGCAGTTGCGCAAAATTTTTATAATGTGTCAGTCCAGGTTCTGGTGTTGACACGGTAAAATAAACCCGCGAAAAAAAGTGTATTTTTAACGGGTCACAGACACTCTCAATTGTATCTTTATTTAATGCTAATTCAATATAAATTATCAGTTAACAGGTAACATTCGGATAATGAGTGGCGGTTGTCCGTCGGGAAAATGAACCGAAATGAGCATCCCTAATTTATATAAAAATAATTATACAGTAAACACACATATATTATGTAAACACAAACTTTTATTTTGGATGTGATTAATCAATAATTAAGTGCTATTATATCTACATTTTTTTAAAATGTGATGTCAAATCTGTATTTTCAGCATCATTACTCCAGTCTTCAGTGTCACATGATCATTCAGAAATCATTCTAATGTGCTGTTTTACTGTGGAAAATTATTAATTTTGTGGCAAAAACTAATACTTTTTAATGATTCTTTGATGAATAGAAAGTTCCAAAAACAGTATTTATTTAAAATATAAAATGTTTTGTAAAGTTATAAATGTATTTACTGTAAAAATACAATAAAAATCACTTAATTACGAAAGAAATAAATAAACGTACTGACCCCAAACTTTTGAGAGGATGTTTACATTTATCAAAATTCATTCTTTATGTTTTCCTACTTCGACTGAAATGCCATGTTTGTATATGCTCTGTGTATACCTAGACTTCTGAGAACGAACAGCACTATAGGCTCTAGTCTAGTATAAAGATCATGATGGTGTATAAGATGACCTTTTCCAATGATTGCATCCAAATATTTGATGCCTTCATGTAATAAATGTTTAAAGGTCAAGCCATAAAATGTTTTGAGTAGTTTTCTTACTTGGTAAATGAACAAGAGGTGCCGCCAACACTGACCTGCCTGATTGTGAAATCAGGCCCCGATTTGTAAATGGCACATTCCTGACAATGATATTCAGTTTGACAAGAACAAAATGTTCAATGCACTATTTTGTTTAAAAGACTTTGATCAGCCAACTGATGCCGAAGGAGCTAAAAGATTGTGCCTGACAGATCTATAAAATCTATGCCACTTTGGGAGCTCGATACACTCTACAAATTGCAATGCGCAACAAAATCACTACGCCTCCATTTCGAAAAATAGCAACGGGCTCATTAGCATGCAGATGCAATTGATATCAGGCAGCAAACAATACCTAAGATGGGAAATGAATCATATTTTGTAATTCGCTTCTCGCGGGGAAAATGCCTGTGTTGTCCACTCAAAAGAAGAAAATCACTCATAACAAATCTTCTGAGCTCATGTGGCTTGGATACAGAAAATATATATGCTCGTTTTCTCAAAGACAGATTAGTTAATGCAATGTTAAAGGCCAGTGTTGTGAGCTGATTTAAATAAGTGAGTTAACATTTTGTAAATGAGAAATATTGTATATGGATTAAAAAAGACATTTACAAATGGAATAACCACAGTGAGGGAAATGAGGATATGTTCATATATTTGTACGCACCTTGTATTGCTTTGCGATATTCTGCTTGTGGCTTTCCTCCACCTGTTTGAACTTAGATTCCAGGCCTTTCAACTGCACCTCCATTCTTTGCACATACTGCAGGTCTTTCTGGGTCCTCTGGTCAAGATTCTGGATGGACTGAGTCATATTCTGGACCTGAAAGAGAGAAAGAGCACATAAGAGATGAGTAATAAGGTGACAACCCTGCTGGACGGATCTATGAAAGTCATTCAGAGAGCTATTTATTCTGCTGGTAGAGCTTTGTGTGGATTATTTTCAAAGGTTACTTTTTCCAGAAGCTGTCTCAGTTGTTTGGTCCTGGCGTCCCTTGAACACATGGTCTGCTGAGGAGCCACAACAGTGCACACACACCTGCCCTCACTGTCTTGTGCTGAGCTGTACACCTGCCACGACTCCTCGGGGTTAGCAGGCAGCACCTGGGCAAGGGGCGAAACAAAGAGGAAAAAAGGTCAGTGACTGATTGTGATGTGCAGTAGCAGCAGCTTTGTAACAATTTTATCCTTTCTCCCACTGCAGTCTTTGGGAAAGTTAATTGCCCGGACACAAGGGTCAGTCTGAAAGAGTTTCTGGCCAGTTGATGGAAACTGTCATGCCGGTTTTTAAACATTTACATCACAATAATATTGGTCAAGTGTTTTCTATGCACCACACACTTAAATGCTTGGTTGTCTGTGGTTTATGGAATGGTGTTTTGTGAATTCTGTTGGAGTAAATGTCTCACCAAGATAGTGTTATTTAAGTTGCTGACATAGATGAAGGTTTTGTAATTGTAAGGATGACTTGTGTTCATCTTGGAAGCATGAGTTTTCCATCATTTTCCAGCAAAAAGGGTTCATAAAGTGTAAAGCATAACAAAATAGTATATATGATAATTTGTGGCATGACTAAGTTAGGCCAGCAAACTTGTTGTATTTATTCTGTTTTCTCTCTCTCTCTCTCTCTCTCTCTCTCTCTCTCTCTCTCTCTCTCTCTCTCTCTCTCTCTCTCTCTCTCTCTCTCTCTCTCTCTCTCTCTCACTCTCTCTCTCTCTCTCTCTCTCTCTCTCTCTCTCTCTCTCTCTCTCTCTCTCTCTCTCTCTCTCTCTCTCTCTCTCTCTCTCTCTCTCTCTCTCTCTCTGTCCATCAAGAGCAGAGCAGTGTATCAGTGGTCAATATACACTGACAAAATACATTTCGAAGAATTTTCATATTTGGTGCTTTGATGTGAAATGGTCTCGTCTCGAAGGGGATTTTATGACCCAGTGGCTTTACATAAAAGAGCCATCTGGAATAGTGAGCGTTTCCGTATGTCTTGCCCTAATCCTGAGTAATCTAATGAATAATCCATATTCAAAACCAGTGCGGACAGAAATCGTTTTTTATTAAATCTAAGGAACGTCTTTGTAAATCTGTTGCTGCTGTATTGCTGAATTCAGATTAAAATACAATCTAATGTTTTTTTTATTGTGTGAGGACAGAGTTTACTAAAACATGAAAAAAGGGAAGGCATATATTTAGATAGTAAAGATGACGATAGTTTCTTTGTCTTGCTCACAAACAGTATAGTATAGTATAGATTTCAAAACAGTATTTATATAGGTGACTCATAACAATTACCCAACAAACACACTCAAAGTCAATAATCCCCCCGCTGAGACACATTTTACCTGACTGCAGCATTTAAACCTGCGGAGACAAAGGTTTTGGTCCATTGAAGAGATGCATAACATTGGATATCAATTAAAATGAACAACACACTGTCAGGTCAACTCTAGCCAGCTGGTTCACCACCTCCATAGTGTTGTCACATAAACACCTTCTGATAAAATATGTCTAATTTTTTATAGAAAAAAAACTGAACTAATGATAATGTCTTTTTGCTTTCTTGTGCAAAAGTTAATTGTGTGTCAAAAATGTATTTATAGTGTTTTTTATTGTCATTGTGTGCCACAATCCCATAGAATAACTGAGGCATGTGACCAGATTAAATTCCAAATATATGATTCCATATATATATATATATATATATATATATATATATATATATATATATATATATATATATATATATATATATATATATATATATATATATATATGCAAACTGGTACTCTACACTTTAGCACATCAATTTATAGTGTGAAATAAATACAGTTTTCGAATATTATGGTATTTATATGTTACTCCAATGTATTTTAAAGAATACTAGCACTATGAATAAAACATGATACTTTCATGGTAGCCTACAACGTAAAAACGTTTTTTTTTTTTTTTTTTGAGTCGGAATAGATCTTTTTTTAGAGTAGCCTACTGTATAAATTACATGATTTTTCCATTTTACAACATGCATTATTTAAATAGTATAACCATCATTTGTAAAGTATAAATAATTCAAATCGCAGCTCATTTCTTCTAAAAAAAAAAAACAACATGAACAAAGAGAACAAGGCAACTCACGCCAGTGCTTCGGTCCGGCACACCCGGAGGCGCCACGCTTAATTTGGTGTTATTCAGACCTACTAGAGAGGGCAACGTTTGCGACATCCAGTTGGTGATCATCGCCATCGTGCTGAGCACTACTCCAATTTTCAGCAAAGGCACCGACATCTCTGCTTTTCTTTTTCCCAGTAACCTTCATTATACACATTCCAGTAGAGAAGTGTGCTGGTAACCTGCGCTGCTGACAGAGGTGTGCTTCTGTAAAGCACCCAGTGTGAATGGATTCATCTCGGACATTTTTACGCGCACCTATCCTATACTGAACTTTATAATTACGCAAGCTCTATCGGTGTATGAGAACAGTGCTGTTCTGTCTTCTCTCTTCGCGCGAATAATGACGGCAGTTCAGCAGACCATCTCATCTCATCTCATCCCGTCCGTGCCCCCGCCCACCCGCTAGCCTACTGGTGAAATATTCATAAATATCACAATCCTCCTCCTGGCGCTTGACGCATGAACTAAACCACCGAACACCTACAAAGTTTTACCTTAGTTTCACAATACCCACACTGGCAACAATAGCCTACTTAAAACATGTAATAGACAAAATAGTAGCCTACACTCTCTTACGCATCCTTACCGTATGGTTATGCACCTCCCTTTGATGCAGAGAGCGATGTTTTAAGCCATTAACTACATATTTAAAAAGTGTATTCAAATAACATCTTGGTATGCACCTAATTACGGGTTAAACATTTTACATAACATGTGCTACGGCAACACGTTATCCAGTATATTTGATATATAACTTTGTTATAAATGTCGGCTACAGACATGCACATATTGTGGTGTAAAAGGTTCCACATAAAATTTGGTCTGCGAAAGATGAAATTACCTATTGGTTCCACTACAAACCGACTCCAATTCGCGCGCGGTGTATAATATTGCCGTTCCCCGTTGTAGTAGTTACCTGGTACCGCGACTACCTACGGTATACCGAGCACAGTAGGCCTTCATATATTATGTATGTGCTAGAATAAAGTAACTATGCTTGTTAATGCTCTCTGAGCATTTCATTAAACTCTAAATATCAGCAGATGTTAGATTAAAACTATAAACTATAACAAACAGTGCTTTATGAGTGTTATTTATGAGTTACTTCTGAAAAGGGGAATTTTAATAGGATAGCTGACCAATTGCCTCTCAGCATGTCATGATATTATTTGACCAAAAGAGGGCAGTACAGGTTCCCTTCTCATTTTCATTTTTTTTTTACATTCTTGGACAAATATCACTCAGACCCCCTGCCTCCCATCCTTTGCCCAGCATACAGATATATATATATATATATATATATATATATATATATATATATATATATATATATATATATATATATATATATATATATATATATATCTTTTAATCAAACATCTTTGGTTTATACAACACATACACCATAGACACTTTCCTAATGAACTGGTGAGTAGCACTCATAGACATTTATTATAAGAACATCCCTGTCCTCTATATCATAATTTTCAGTCCCTTTTCTATTTAATTTTGGCTTGCAACGCCTGCATTTTCACAAAGACAGCTGAATTTTCAGAAAGACAGCTGCATTTCCACAAAGGGGTAATACCTGCTGTAGTATGAACTGTTTCTAACTCAATGGTTAATATAATAATTAGAAAAATATGTTTTTTTTTCTAATTTTGTATAAACCTGCATGTTTATCAAATTAAACAGGAGGTTTTTCTTCTTCAGGGATTCATAATTTAGCACAGATTACAAATCATGACACTTAGTTTCAGACGACTGAATGTGTTAAATGAATCATAAATCACAATTCAAGAACTAGCAAGCTTGTATTAATGTGAAATTAAAAAAATGCCCATAAAAGACAAAAACCAATGAAGATAAGCAAAACTTGCATTTAGTTTCTTGTGCAGATCAGCCCATGGAGATTATAGAAATTATGCTAAATGAATTACATTTGCTAAATTAATTTTCTGTACATAAGGCTCCTGCTCAGTAGCCTATAGCCTTTTCAATTGGATTGACCCAGTGATTTCCTATGTCAAAGGCGTAAGAAAAAACTAGTTACTGACGAGAACGCATCAATGTGAAGTGTGGAGAAAGCAATTTACTTGCTATTTCTGTCTTCAAAGCGAGATTGTAGAGTGTCAGAGACAATCACAGAGTGTGGATAATGAGAATACACTGCACAAGCCCCGGAGTGTTTTATCTCGACTAGGAATAATCATACAAATGATACAATGATACTGATGATCACTCTCACGCACAAATAGCACTTCGCTGCTTCCAAGATGCATTTATCTTTAAATACCAAAACTGTCGACAATTACCATGAAAACACATTCATTATCACGCACAATAACCTTCATAAAAGTTACTATAAAATAGCCCCTCTAGCCATGTGGCACAAAGGCTCTAGATAGGAGAAACCCCGCTGTGATTTTCTTCTAAATGAGGTTTAATCATATCAGTCCATCCCGTTCTCTGCTGCCAAAATAGATTAATCTTGACTTATGATAATGGAAGAAACCGGCTTATTTTGAGATATGTCTAATTAGCTCGAGATGCGCTGAAAATGGCGTTTATAAACCTACTTGGGTGAGTTCAGTGCCCATCAGTACAAGGAGGGTGAGACTCAGGAGCTTGCTTGCAGGCTGCATCTTCTGCTGCCGATGCCACCTGATCCGAAGAAATCACATGCAGAGCTGTCCGGCTCTCTATTAGATGCTCCTCTTGAAATTGCGTATAGGCTATTTTTGTTTGTTTGTAATTCAGCGCCAAAATAATAGGAAAATAAGATTGGAATGGTTTACAGATCCGTCTGTTTGCATATTTATCTCATCTCAGCTTCTCGACGCCTTCTCGTCCTCTCTCTTCCCGGACCACCGATCCGATCGCGAATGTAGGGATGTGCACGAAAGCGGCGAAAATATTACTTCATCACTAGACAAACTTGGCTTGGTTAATACGAGAGGGTAGGTGTGGGCAGGAAATTTGAGAAGCGGGGCCAAGCAGTGGTGCTGAACCGGATGTGACAAGGACTGGAGTGGGAAATTCAAAAAAACGTACAGAGGGACACGAGCGGAGCGAGCAGCGCGAGAAGAGCTGCTGAAGTGGAGAGCGCGCGCTCTCTATCGCTGTTGGACATGAGCTCTCGCGCGCGTGTGAAACTGTGTAGTTCACAGCAGAGGTGCCTTGGGCTTAATAAAGCATAGTAAAAAGGGTGTTGCCATGGAGACTGCTTCCTCATTGGGTATCACAAATAATAATAAACATACAAAATGTAGGAATAATCATACAGTAAATATTTCATATGTAGCCCATAAAAAGCACCACAGCATATCGCTAAATTACTTTTTTTTTATTTAGGCTATAGTCTACCAAACTAACCTGCAAACAAATTCAGGTTATTAAAGTTTCAACACTCTCTTTTAATCAATAGAAAAGACCTTAAATGCCATCGTTAAGGTTTCTCCATTTACTGT
The DNA here is from genome assembly GCF_024679245.1 of Pseudorasbora parva. Taxonomy (NCBI): domain Eukaryota; kingdom Metazoa; phylum Chordata; class Actinopteri; order Cypriniformes; family Gobionidae; genus Pseudorasbora; species Pseudorasbora parva. The sequence continues at coordinate 20,407,409 of NC_090174.1, read as the reverse complement.
CAGTAATTGACTCGCCCAAAAGAGCAAGAGGCTAAATGTCATCACCACGGTGGCCTTAAGAAGCACAACAGTCTAGAGTAAACTCCTTGAATTAAAGGTCGAATTAACACCAGCTGCTGCAGTACTGCAACAAACAGAATGTGCAAACAGTCTATGTTTGAACTTTTACATTTAGCTACATATGCAGATATGTAATTCAGGGGTCCTTTTTGATGCCAAGGAGCCCCGTGGTGGACAGTAATAGTAATACGGTAATGCTTCTGAACTGTAAAAGGCCTTCATGTGCGTTAGAACTTGTAATTGTTCAATGGGATCCAGGCAGAAAAGCAACCATTATGTCAGAGATCAAATCTGAATAAGGAACAACACATTTAGTACAAAAGGACAAAAGTAGACTAAGATATTCACAGAATAAGAGGAATGAAATGATAGAAGAGCCCAAAGAGGCAAAGCATGGGAAGAAATGGTAAATGGACTGCATTTATATAGCGCTTTTAACAGACCCTATATATGCCCATCCAAAGTGCTTTACATCTTGCCTCACATTCACCCATTCACTCTCTCATTCATACACCCACGGCGGTGTCTGCCATGTAAGGCACCATCCAGCTTGTTGGGAGCAGTTGGGGTTAGGTGTCTTGCTCATGGACACTTCGACACTTGGTCAGGTGGAACCGGGGATCGAACTACCAACCTTCCGGTTTTCAACATGAACCACTGAACCACTGCCGCCCGAAGAAGCAGGTCTCTGCACTGTAAAAAAAATTACAGTAAAAACAGCAGCTGTGGTTGATTTTAGGTTTAATAGATTTAAGTAAAATTTACAGTAAATAACCGTATTTCACGGTGATGATAGTCACGTAATGGTTCTTTTTCACTTTCAAAAACTGTACATTACGGTATTTTACTGTTAAATTTATACATTACAGAAACTTTCTGTTAACCAGTTATCTGTTTTTAATCGTAGAATTTTTTAGTGTGGACTGGTGTGAGATGTTGTTTTGACACCTTGAAGAGAACACTGCAGATCTTGCATCACGTCGGTAGAGATGGAGACAACAACTTAATCAATTCAGATGCAAAATGCACCCACTCAATCTTACAGCACAGAAGAGACACCAAATATCTTACATTTGGAAATAATCAAACTTCAAATCAAAATCAGAGCATATAGTAGAAGATATATGATTAAAGAAATCAAATCAATAACATGTAACAGAATAATAATATATAAGGAATAATTCGTAAAATAAATATGAATAAAGACATTATCATAAACATTGACCATTTTGCCTACAACAAAATTGCAATGTGTAAATGTGTAATTTTCTGAGAGCTATGATTTGTACCACATTGTCGCTGTACTTGCACATTTAAGGTGTGTAAGACTTGGAGCAACGCTGTGCAGACCATTCAGTGTATGACATCAAAGTGCTGTGAGAGCGAATCAAAAGCATATGTAGCTTTATTTACTGTAATTATGACGTGCCACTAATGCAGCATAGAGCAGAGTAGAAAATCCAGTAGAAATCGAGTGCTGTTCTTTAAGCCAGGCCTATAATTGCATGCTTACAGTACCACACAAACGTCAGTCAGCTAAGGTTAACTTGTTTAACAATGTTTTTAGTATTTATCTCAGAAATTACTTATGGATCAAACAACCAATCAACAGACCCCGGATCGCAGACCCACTTTTCAATTTTTCTAATATATTATATTTATTCTGAAAGCCTAATAAAACTAGTCCAGGGGCCGGGACTCACTAGGGGGCACCAAAGATGACTTTTAAATGAAAAAAGCATTAAAATGAGATAAAACAACTAAAAATTAAGTTTCTTATTTAACAACTATGGTTCCACCAAGGTCTTGGAAAACCTAAGTGTCATGACCTGAAAATAATTTAAATAAAACTCCATGGATATTGTAATACATTTTGTATATAAATATTTTGTAGAACAAAATAAGAGCAAAAAAAAACTTACATCCTCTAAACAAAAGGTCAAACAGACATATCCATTGTGTCATAGTTGGTGTAACGCGACTGGTCAAATGCCAAAGATAGGTTAAAATAGATATATAAGGTGTTGCTTTGACACCTTTAAGAGAACACTGCAGATCTTGCATTATATCATGTCTTCAGAGATGGAAACAGATATATATTTTGATACAAAAGCACACGTAATTAATTCTGATGGAAAATGCACCCACTCAATCTTACAGCACAGAAGAGACACCTAAGATCTTACATAAAAGTATATTATATATTATATATATAATATGGGGCTTGTTGAATATAGTTGTAGGCACTGGGGGGCCTTGAACTCAAAATGTGTTGAGAACTACTGCAGTAAACAGGTTGTTATATGTGCGAATACAGGGTTATATGGTATTGACGTAACCTTCTAGTTTAGCACAACACAGAAATAAACACTTCAGCCTGGAGATTTCTGTTAGCTTGCTAAAAATGTTGAAAGACCTAACCCCTTCAGAAAGTACTGCACTTGTCTGTGTAGGTGGACTCCCAGGTCCATGAATCTCAATTTGTAATGCAGCCTGCAGTCGGTGGATTGTTGAAAAACTTCAGCAGGTACTGAAAACTAATGATATATATAGGACATGTGTTGAGTGAAAGGTGAGGTTGAATAGAGAACGGCACCCTGAGCTGCTCACTACCATCCGTGTCACACAACTTCACAAACTGTTGCCTGTCAGTATGAGATGTTAAGTCCATGATGCAGGAGACTCTAGGGGAGCCCACCTGCAACGAATTGTGCTAGCATAGGGATACAAGCACTGGAGGATAGGAAGAACAAAATTCTATTCGTGGATATATTCTTTTCAACTAATAACATTCTAATAATAGATAACAAATGTATACTATAAGATAAATGTGCTCTCACAACAGGCTCTAGAGCAAATAGTTTGTTTTCCACTGCAATTACTTGAACCAGGCTGATAAATGAATGCATAAATAGACTCAGTGCTTAGGCAAAATGAAGCTCTTGAGAGGTTTTGAGACAAGCTAGGGGAGATGTCCCACTTTTCAGTCTCTTTCTCCTTTTGATTTTGAGATCAGTGAAAATGCACAATGTGTTTGTGTTTCTTTTCAATACCTTTGCATCTGCTGGCATAATCTGTCTGTTCTTTTCAAAGACTTATTTTTCCCCAGAATAAAACCATATGTTAACACAAAAAAACTCAAACATGTCTTCAAACATGTTTTTGTGAAAGGGAAAGTAGGATTGGGGGGCAAATGAATGCTTTGAGTTATATAACATTGTACTTGTAGATGAATCATAGCTCAGTGTAACACAGAGGAACACTCATTATTTTTCAAGATTGGACATTGATTGATGCCTCTAGAGGAGTGGGATTCAACGTCAGCCACTTTCCTTTTCAGGAATTCGGGTTGAGCTGCTTTCGCACACATCAATTTCCTGTGTCTTTTCACTCTGCCATGCTCTTCATTTAACATGTCAGTGAAGAGATATTGGTTTTCACAAGTGCAGTATTCCATAATTTAAGGTTTTCCTAAGTCGCCTGGTTACTTGTCATTTTACAGATTCTTTATTAACATGTTAAAGGCGGGGTACCAAAACAAACTTGTAGTCAATCGGCAGCAAGGAGTGTGTTTACTAAAGGGATAGTTCACCCAAAAATGAAAATTGTCATCATTTTTTCACCCTCAAGTTGTTACAAACCTGTATGAGTTTCTTTGTACTGCTAAACACAAAAGAAGATATTTTGAAGAATGTTTGAAAGCAAGCAGATAGAGCAACCATTTACTAAAACATACTATGGTAGGCAATGGTTGCTCTATTTGCTTGGCTACAAACATTCTTCAAAATATCTGCTTTTGTGTTCAGCAGAACAAAGAAACTCATACAGGTGAGTAAATGATGACAGAAGTTTAATTTTTGGCTGAACTATCCCTTAATGATATGAGAAGAGAGCACTCAATGCACATCATTATTTTAAAGACACGACAGACAGGTTGGACATTAGCTGAGCGATGACAGAAAGAAAAGAGATGGCAAATAAAAAACAAATGTGGAAAATGTCTATGGAACTAAAAAAGGCTTACGATCAGGCAAGAAGTATCAGCTATCCAGAGTCTGGAGAGAACTCAGGGAGCTCTAAGGTCTGCTGTCGGACGCCGAGGTTGCTTTATTTCTTCTCGATAGGCGAGTAACATTGATGTGTCCGAACAGTAAGATAATAAACTCCTGTTCATTTGCTTTGGTTCCTTTTTTAGGGATCGATATAACCCTCTAATCTCATCACAACTGTAATATGTTCACGCTCATGCTATCGAGTTGTTCATGGCAACTGTGCTTGTGTTTTTGAGATGGAAGGGATGACTTTTTCATTGAACATTCGACCTGGATTACCATAAAGTAACATGTATTGCTTTCACTTATGATATCCTAACAGCAAATTCCATAGTCGTTGCCTGCGTTGCGTACGTTTGTGTGGAGCGGAGCTATCAAAATAGGGGCGAGACCTTTTTGAGGTTGGGGAGTGTTTGTTTTGGTGATTTGAAATATCAACAATGGTTACTAGAAAGCACTTACCCCACCTTTAAAGATGGCCTGACTGGACAACCTGTGGTCAAGTGTCTAGCTGATGATACAGTATGGAAGGAGGATTTAAGTCTTCAAATAATGGGATGAATCAAATAAAATACAGCAGTTTGTCTGCCATAAAAATAACCAAATGACTGATATCCGAAGAGATCGCTCAAAAATAGAAGTGTGAATTAAAATCATGCTGTGACATGCATCAAAAGATCTTATTATCTCGCTTATGCTAATCAACAGCATTCAGTCTTCAGCTGCAGTGTTCATTGGCACCACCGAGCAAGATTAAAACACTTTTTTACTCTCATTAGAGGACAAACCCTCTCTGAAACTATTTCAATGGGATACTAAGGACTAACCTTTGATGTAGGATCAAAAACACAAAGGATAGGGGAAAAAAATTCTAATTTCTCGTGTCTCATTTTTGTGGTGGAAATCTTTGATGTAAATTTGCACATTTTTATTTCTTATACTTGATTCTGTAAGGTCTGAAGTGGCTGTGATAGCTTGGCGAAACATCAGGTTTTATATTTCCAAGTAAAAATCCAGAAGGTTAAAGCCCTTTGTTTAAATATACCTCAACAATCAAGACAATGTGATGTCTTCGGTGTAAAGCAGACTTGACTTGAACGGATAAGTTCTTTGGTTCCAAAGATATATTTAGTTCCATTGTATGCTGTAAAATCCACAGTAATGACAGAATACAATGACTAACTCTACTTGTACTATTGTTACAGAGAGCTTGTATTATTCTCTCCGCCTTCTATCTTAAGTTTGTTTAGAGAATCTGAATTGTTTCATAATCTTTGTGATATAAATTGTTTTGATGGCATAGGTCTATTGTTTGTCTCATTATATTATACAAACATCCAAGTATGATGCAGGATCAGAATTTTAATTCACTTTAGAATATGGTTCCATCATTAATGAATAAGTACACATGCAGGAACAAGTAAGTAATACAGAATTAACACTCTAGTAACTACTATTAAAGGGATAGTTCCCCCAAAAATGAATAATTGATGTTTTTCTGCTTACCCCCATCCAAGATGTAGGTGTGTTTGTTTCTTCAGTAGAACACAAATGAAGATTTTTAACTCCATCCGTTGCTGTATAATGCATGTCAATGGGGTGTATTTCTATGAGAGCCACTATGAGAGTAAAAAAACAGACATATGAATCCATATTAAACCCTGCGGCTTGTGATGACACATTGATGTCTTAAGACACGAAATGATCGGTTTGTGTGAGAAACCGAACAGTATTTATATAATTTTTTACCTCAAATAAAACACTATGTACAAAAAACGCGAGCATGACATCACTTCCGGCAAGTTAGGTCAAATGTACGCGATCCGACGTATCTCAATGGGTACAAGCGGCGGAAGTGATCTCTTGCGCATATCTCTATACCCCATATCGTGTAATTTGACTTCACTTGCAGGCAGCGATGTATTTGATGTATTTCTTAAAGGTGCCCTAGAATGATTTAAAACAATATGTTAAATTGTTCTCTGATATCTACATAGAGGGTATGTGGCTTATTTAAGGGCAAAAATTGTCCAGATACAGTTTTACAGGTCCATTTACAACCCTAGAAATTGTCCCTAGGATGTAATGCTCTGTTTTTGCCTTATTTGGAAGGGTCATGAAAATTAATGTTGAGCTCAGCTCTGATTGGCTTATTTCAGCAGCTCACAGCTCACAACTCAGTAAAGTGACTCATGAGTCCTGACCTTCCTGACAGAACACAGACTGAATGACACTTTAAGCAAAACATCTCAAATGGAGATTGCTAAAATGCAGCCTACATGTTTATTGGTGTTTTCAAATCAACCGTGCGCGAGAAAGAGCTTGCGTGCTTCCGGTGTCACGTAACACACAAAGGAAAACTGGTGGGAGGACTCAAGTGCAAAGAAGTGTATTTATTATAAAAAAAAGAAACAAACACAAAACAAAAATCCACAATGGGGCAAAACACATAATCAGAAAACATAGTGATGTCTGACACCGATGCTCCGAAGCTTGCTTCAAACTCAAACGGTCCTTGCAATGAACCACTGCTTCGGAGCTTGTATCATTACGTAACTAGTCACGTGAAAATGCCTTCTGAAGCAAACACACTGCTTCAGTCCTGTAGTGAACCACCTGACTGCTTTGACAGCCCAATCAGTGTTGACAAGTTTGAAACCTGCCGATTGTATTTCTTATGTGCTTTCACACATGATACTGACATGCTAAAAAAAAAAAAAAAAAAAAAAACACTATAGAAACCATTACTGAAATTCTATTGCATTTAATGGTTTTCATGGGAATTTTATTGGTTATAATGGGAATTATAGTGGTCTCTGTGGCTCTCTTCTGATATGTGTTGGGTTCTATTGGTGGAGGCATCACATCCTAATGGAATATGTCCCACACACGAAAAAAATAATAATAATAATAAAAAATCTGTAGTGGTTTAAATGGTAAAAGCCAACGGTTCCTATTGGTATTTTAATAGAAACCATTAGAATTTCTGTGATGGTTTCCAACTTTTTGAAGCTGGTCTGATCTTCTGTTCTTGTCTAAAGAAATAATTACACACACGCGCTTAATGTTTTATTATCAAGGCGAACACATGAAATTCATCAATATCAGTAAAATTCACCTACATAAATGAGTTTCACAGCACTAACACTGTTTCAGCTTTGATCACCTCGGTAAACACGTAATAGATGGGGCGTTAACATAAGCCTACTTGCATTTTATGGATGTCAGCTTTGTTGCATTACATTTACTTCACCAGGAGATGGTGCTGCAATTTCTATCTGAATGAAGCTTCGACTAATGAACCATTTCCGACACAATTGTATCAGAAAGCAATAATGCTTCGAAACGCTTAATTTGGCCATCACTAAGAAAACGCAAATAAACTCGAAAACATACCAACAGGGAAAGCACTGGGAAATGGGAGACGTAGACATAAAAGGATCCAACCCAGACTGACAAACAGAAGGAGCTTATAAAGGGAAGAAATCAAGAGGGAACAGGTGGGAGAAATCAAACACTAATCATATGGACTGCATTTATATAGCGCTTTTTTATATATAACAAGCATATAACAAGGGGGGACAATGACATGAGCACATGCTCAGAATGACAAAACCCACATGTGCACACAAGACAGGACAGGCATGTGATTGCCAGATTTCAGCCTTTAAATCCCCCAAACAGAGCTTTTCTGTGAAAAGAAACTCGTATACTCTCCGGTGTTTCAGCAATCTCCATTTGCGAAGTTCTGCTAAAGTCTCATCCAGTCTACATTTTAGACTTGTCTTTTTTTCGTCAACGATATTGCAATGTAGGCTAATGTTACGCAGTGACTGTGATGTACTCTGAACAAGCATGCAAAAACATCATAGGCCTACTTCAGTTCAAAAATATAAATATATAACATATATTTTTACAAAATGAATAGCCTTGTCAAATGACTATCGTTTTAATATGGTGGAAACGGTGATGCTTGCTAGAAGGATTGAGTGAATGATCTCTAAGCAACGTATCTACAATTGTAATTTGTAATACAAAATAATATTACCCTTTTTCATTAGACACACTATTTAGTTTTGTATGGTACTTGGAGTTTCCTATTGTTACTGTACTAGAATCTTGCATTATCTAGACAATACTGTCTCTCTAAGAAACGTTCAATTTAATCAGAAATTGTTTAAACAGTCAATAAGTGGATAAAATTGCTACTTACTGCTTGCAGGAATACAGTTGTAATTGCCCCTTTCTTTAGTTTAAGACAGTGAGTGAAGCTTGCTTGAAATGGGCCAACCAAACGAACAATCTTGAATTAAACTGTCGTGGTATCCGATTATAATAAACATCAACCATGTTGACATTTTTTATCTGTGGGAAGGGTAGAAAAGTCTCCTGCACAGCCTGGAACATAAAGTGTGTCCATGAGATAAGATTGTTTACCTGCAGTCTCGATGATTCGGCTGCAGTTCCAACTTCCATCTGACAATGAACATGTTTGGACAGATGTAAATGTTGAGGGCGTGCATATAAATGATCCCCAACGCTTGCATCACGGTTGTGTTTATGCTGAGAAGCACTTTTTTCCCCCTGGTGCTTTTGATTTACGAGATTTACATAAGAAGTAGGAGTGTTTGAGACTCACAGTATGTTATTTCACTATGGCAAGGTTAATTCAACTTTTCATTCTAGGGCACCTTTAAGCCACATGGGTTTAATATGGATTTGTATGCCTATATGTTTTTTACTCTCATGGTGGCTCTCATATAATGCATTATATGGCAACGATTGGAGTTAAACATTTTAATTTGTGTTTACTGAAGAAACAAACACAAACTTGGATGCCCTGGGGGTAAGCAGTTAAACATCACATTTTCATTTTTTTTTCATATCTTCCTGACTAGTAACTACTGTATACATGTTAGTAATGCATAATGTATATTTCATTCTAAAGTGAAGATTATGGTAACCCAATAATGACTCAAGTGTTACTAAATCCTTCAGAAGGAGCTAATTATTTGGATCAGTATTCTAAAGTGAAAATCGTAAGTCATTGTAAACTTTCGACATTTTTGTAAGGTTTTGGATAGTGACTCAAGTGTTACTACATACTTCTAGTTATTTTCTAGTTATCAGTATTCTAAAGTGAAGATCATGGTTACCCAATAGTAAACACTTAAGTGTTACTATCCAAAACCTTAAACAAATAAAAATAAACTTAAAGGCTTACAATGATTTCAGTAATTACTACAGAGTTATGTTTTTCACTTTATCATTAGCTTCACTTTAGAATTAAGTATAAATGATGTATTATTCAAGCTGTTTATGAACTTGTAGTTCTCAGTAGTCCTCTGGGAGTTCTTCCCTGGGAGCGAATAGTGAATTACAACATTCAACTGAGCATTATTACATACTAATTTGTTGATTTTATAGTTTATTCTTATTTAATAGTATTTACTGGAATGTTAATATTGCTCATTTGTTTCTGTAGTCATTCATTAATCAAGGAACAGTTGTAATGTGTTAATTAATTAACTTTTTTATTCAGATATTATTCAGCATAATTCTATCTTTTAGAGGGATAAGTTACCACAAAATGAAGATGAAAATGCTGTCATTATTTACTCAACCTCATGTCTTTTTTTTTTCTTCTTTTTTTTTTGGTGGAACAATAATAACTTTTAAAAGTCAATTGTGCTCAATGTTGTCGACACCCTTAATGTGTCATTAAAACATTAATTACAAGACTTTCTTTTTTTCTGTGGATCACAAATGTTGTGAAGAAAAAATTGTGAAGAAACTACTGTATCTTTCAATATCAGAGACTGCTTTTGATTCCTCTACATATAAGTTATTATTGAGCTTGCATTTCCTGCACTCAAAAAAATAATAATTCAGTGGCTTAGTAAATATAACACAGTAATAATTAACTTTATTAACTGAAAATCTAAAAAACACTGAAAAGAACTCTGAATATCACTTACTTGATGTTGAACATTCCATGAACATAAAATAAGATAACTGACATTTTTTTTTAATGAAGTAAAATGGAGTTATATTTAATTGTATCTATTTTCACTAAAATAATTTAGCATTTGAATAACTTATTTAAAATATACTTAATATATTTGTGAAATTTCTCAAAATGTTTGAGAATGGAGAATTAAACATCTGTTTCAAAAACCACAAATATTACTTAATTCATAGCAATACTATAATATTTAAAAAGATCTTTGCCTCCATGCTGTTCTTCAGGGGATCAATAGCATTTTTGTATTTTAAGACATTCGCTTGTTAGAAATAACAAGAGGTGATATATTTAAGAATGACTAACAGCCCTCTGAAATATTTATATGGTCCTTCCACACTGATTGCTCATTCACAGTATCGACAATTTTAATTGCAAATCTAAATTAGTCATCGAAACCTTTTCGTTATCTCAACACGTACACCCAGTTCCAAAAGCTCTGTGACTTGAGTCATAGGCTGTCAGGTTTGCTGCCAAGAAGTTGCCAGTTGGCGTTCCAGATCTGACTGTGGGGGCCATCTGCCTGACTCTAATCCAGTAACCAAACAAGAACCTCACTCTGGTTCCTTTCCTTACCCACAGTGCACTGCTGCTGAGGACATGAAGGCACTGGCAACTTGCTAAAGACCAGATTAATGCAACTTGTCCCAGTGGATGAGGTGTTGGTTAGGTTGAGAGCTTGACTTTTTAAATTATCCTTTAGTTGGCTTGTATAGCTCGTAGTGTTAAAAGGTGGAGAATAATCATTTTGATGAGTAATTGTTTTGTTTTTTTTGGGGGGGGGGTCGGGGGGTATATCTCCATATACAAAAATACCTACAATCTTAGAAGAAAAGGTTCTATCGACGCTGCGTATTTGGAACCCTTAAAAGGTTATATATAGACGTATAGTTTAGTATACTCCAAAGAACCTTTTTTGCTAAAAGGGTTCTATAATGACAAGAAAGAACCCGTTTGGCACTTAAAAGGGGTTCTATATAGAACACTGCAAAAAAAATGCATTTCTTATCAAATAAGAAAATGCATTTCTTATCTTAGCAAAAACTCTCTTAATTTTTAGTTATTTTTCCCCAAAATAAGACAATTATTTTTTATTGTCTAGTAAATACTTCTTGTTTTAAGAATGTTTAGATGTTTGGACTAGAAACAAGACAAAAATACTAAGTAAGAAAAGCATTTTTTGCAGTGAACCTTTTAGGGCAGGGGTATTCAATTAAAATTCTAAGAGGTCCAGTTAGAAAAAAAATCAGCAACCAAAGGTCCGCAACATCACAATGACTAACTTGTGCTATCATTCAGTGCCACAGCCTAGTAGCTGTATGAAAATATGTAAGTAGCCCTAGTCAAGAGACGACTTTCAAATAAAATGAAAGTAAATTTAATAATAATTCAATAATATTTATTGTCTGTTTATTTATTGAGCTGTAGGGAAATAATAAGTACTCTAATAATAAATGATCAATTTAAATAAAATAAAGGCTGCATTTAAAAATAAATTATAAATAAATAAAACACAACAGAGTGCATCTCAAAATAAAGAAGTGCTTAATTTTTAGAAAAATTAAATAAAAAGTATAGATTGAGTTTCCCTTTTACTTTTTAGTTAACTCCCTTTCACATCTTAAGTTTAAACACATTTTAAAATAAACAATTTCAACACATTAACAATTGAACAGCTTTAACACCTCCTTTTCTCTTTCTACTTCTCTTTTCATATTTGCTTGATTTTTACACACGTCTTCTTTTTGTTTTCCCTCAAATAAGGTTTCAGCTACCGCACTCATGCACTCCTTGACAACCCCTCCATCAGTAAATGTTTTTTTTTTATGTTTGCCCAAAATCCAAGCAATTTTAAGGTAACATTCGTTAGCACGTTGTCGGGCAGTGAATGAATATGTTAGGATTCTGCTGGATCAATCATATTGGGCTTTTAGATTGTTTATTTTCTGTGCCCTCAGTTCCGATTTAAGTGAGTATGTTTGGTCAAAAGATTTGTGCTAGTGGCGCTTCACATTGCCGCTTTTAATAATCGCGACAGTCTCTGAACATATGAGACATACCGGTTTGGAACTGCCCGTGGGAAGAATTAACATGTAAGAATCTGTCTATTCTTGATTAAAAGGTCTGTTTTCGCTGTCCGCTTTCCTTTTTTTAGAGCACGCCATGTGAAACGTTGTCTCTCTTTCGTCTCGTCTCTCCCTGTGCGTGTGTGCGTGTGTATCTCTCGCTGTCTGACTCGAGTAGCATCACGTGACATGATTTACAACGCATGCTATTGGTCTGTGAGTTTCCTGGACCGCGCTAAACCAGTACCATAGATGCTAGAAAAACTGCGCGGATTAAAATAGAAACGCTCCGTCAAAAGTAAATCATTTTCAATAAATTATGGGTTATTGGTCCGGGTCCGAACAGAACGGCGGCTGGGTCCGGATCCGGACCGCGGTCCGCCTATTAGTGACCTCTGTTTTAGGGGTTCCAACTACGTAGTGCCGATAGAACCTTTTCTTCTAAGATATTGTAGGCAAAAAAACGTACTCAGTTACTTTCGTAACCTCGGTTCCCTGAGAGAGAGGAACGAGTATTACGTATGCGGAAAAACTCCTTTTCTCGAGAATATGAAGCAAAACTTTATTAATAAAGGTATCCATGTAAAGCGTAGTGCCGCTGTACGGCCATAGCCCAGCGCGAGGAGCGCTCTGATTGGCCGGCCGCGGCAACTGCAGGAACCTATGGTGAGGCGGCTGAGAGGAACGAACCAATGGGGGGCGTTCCAGAAAGCCTGCCGTAAAAGGTGCTTATATTTGCATACAGGAGGCTATATAAGACCCTAATTCGCCATAGGTGTCAGGTTTTAAGATCGACTGAAGCGACACCTGAGAAGCATAAACACGGCACGGAACGTTATACTCGTTCCTCTCTCTCAGGGAACCGAGGTTACGAAAGTAACCGAGTACGTTCACTTTCGATAGAGGTTCCTTGTATTACGTATGGGGAACACAATGTAAAGCGCCGTGTGTGCTGACTGACCCAGTATACCCAAAGCACATGTTAATAAACCCCCGAGAGACCGACAGAGGCGGCTTATAAGGGGAATGAAGAACCGGAAGAGTCGGTTCGTTTGAACAGCTGATCGGACATAGTCGGATCTTATGATGAATGAATAGTGCTTAAGGACTAATGTGTAAAGGCCAAAACGTAAGGCAATCTGTTTGCCAGGGTCAAGATAGAGCCTAGATGGAGAGAAGCCCTGCTTGTAGAGCTGGAACCTCCAATTTGTAGAATCTGATAAAAGTGGACGGAGAGGCCCAGCCTGCCGCCGCACAGATATCTTCCAAAGAATGCCACACGACCAAGCCCAAGATGAGGCCATGCCTCTAGTGGAGTGGGCTTTAACGCCTATAGGGCAAGTCAGGTTTTTAGACTCATATGCCAGCGAGATCGCGTCCACTATCCAGTGTGAGAGTCTTTGCTTCGTGTCAGCACAACCTTTAGTGCCGCCGCCGAAGCAGACAAACAGCTGGTCCGACTGCCTGAAGGGGGAGGAGCGCTCCAGATACAGTCTCAAAGCTCTGACCAGGCAGAGTAGGTTCGCGTCCTGTTCACCCTGAGACGCGGGTAATGGAAGCAGAGTAATAACCTGTGCTCTAAAAGGGGTAGAAAGCACTTTAGGTATAAAACCATGTCTCGGTTTGAGAACAACTTTGGAGTTGTTGGGCCCGAACTCGAGACAGGGCGGGCTCACTGAGAGTGCGTGTAAGTCACTCACACGTTTAACCGAGGCCAGAGCCAGCAGAAACGCGGTTTTGAGTGATAAAAGCTTTATGGTCGCGGTCTGGAGTGGCTCGAAGGGGGGACCCTTCATACCGTCTAAAACCACCGCGAGGTCCCAAATAGGGACCGAGGGAGAGCGAGGGGGGTTCAATCTCCTAGCCCCTTTAAGAAAACGTACAATGAGCTCACTTTTCCCTAGTGAATGTCCCACGATCTGAGCGTGGTTAGCTGCTATGGCGGCGACATAAACTTTGAGCGTGGAACGACCCGCGTCCAGTAGCTCTTCGAGAAAAGCGAGCACTTCTGCTGTTACACATGCGCGTGCGTCGATATTTCGAATGGCACACCAGTTAGAAAACACCGACCACTTCAGAGTATAGAGCCGCCTAGTCGCAGGGGCTCTAGCTTCCGCAATAGTGTTCATAACTCTGTCAGAGAGGTTTCCCGATACCAGTTGATGGGCCATATGTGGAGGGCCCATAGTTCGGGACTGGGATGGCAGATCTTCCCCTTCGTCTGCGTGAGGAGGTCTTTCCTCAGCGGAATGGGCCATGGGGCTGTGTCTGACAGCTGGATCAGATCGGAGAACCACGTTCGGTTCCTCCAGAGCGGGGCTATTAAAAGCACCAGGGATGCTGTCTCCCTGATTTTCTTGATGGTTTGCGGCAGCATCGCGATCGGGGGGAAAGCATATAGCGGGAGACTGGGCGTCCCTGCGTTTGGAGAAAAATATTGGTCAGTGAGTGTTGTCTTCTGAGGCGAAGAGATCCACCTTCGCTCTGCCGAAGGTGTTCCAAATTAAGAGAACCGTTTGCGGGTGAAGAGACCATTCCCCTGGGGGAATGGGTCCCCTGGATAACATATCCGGACCCAGATTCAGAATACCTGGCACGTGAGCCGCCCTCATGGTGCTCTGCCCATAAAAGGAGATGCTTCGCCATGCGGTGAAGAGAATGTGATCTCAGGCCGCCCTGGCGATTTATATACGCTACCACCGACGTGTTGTCTGTATGAACCAAGACGTGGTGGTTCTTTATATGTGGAAGGAAAGCTCTCAGTGATAAGGCGACCGCTTTCATCTCTAGACAGTTTATGTGCAGCCGTTTCTCTGTTTCTTTCCACAGACCAGAGATCGGCTTGCCCTCGTGTAGGGCTCCCCACTCTCGAGTGGAGGCATCTGTCGAGACCACTTTCAACTTTGTAACCGTGCCGATAAGCACGCCCCTCCGATACCACTCTGTCCCCGTCCAAGGAGCCAAAGCTTTGACAACGCTGTGGTTCACTTTGACGGGAAGACGGCCCCATTTCCATGCGTAAAGAGGGACACGGGCGTGTAGCCAACTCTGGAGGGGACGCATGTGTAACAGTCCCAGCCTGAGCACTGACAATGCCGAGGCCATAAGGCCGAGCATCCTCTGAAAATGTTTCAGGGGAACACGAGTCCCAGCTTTGAATGAAGCCGACATGTTCTGGACGGATAGAGTGCGCTGTGTCGTTAGCCGCGCGTTCATGAGTCTTGAGTCTAGAATTATGCCCAGAAAAGATATCTTTTGAGTGGGGGACAGCGAGCTCTTGGCGATATTGATCCTGAGACCCAAACAGTCTAAATGGTTGAGGAGCCAGGATCTGTGTGTTAGTAGTTGTGCTTGAGACTGGGCTATCACTGGGCATCCCTTTCAGCCTGAGCGGGGCTAATGCTGCGTCCATACATTTCGTAAATGTGCGGGGCGCCAGGGATAACCCGAATGGCAGGACCGTGTACTGATAAGCCTGCCCTTCGAAGGCGAATCTCAAGAATGGCCTGTGGTGGGGGGCTACCTGAACGTGAAAGTACGCATCTTTCAGATCTATCGTGAAAAACCAGTCCCCGGGGCGAATGTGCACGAGGATCTGTTTCACCGTAGCATTTTGAAAGAGCGAGACATTAGAGGTTTGTTCAAATGCCTTAGATCTAGGATTGGCCTGAGCCCTCCGTCCTTCTTCGGAACGAGAAAGTATCGGCTGTAGAAGCCCGACTCGCTTCGGGATGGGGGAACGGGCTCCAACCCCTCCCTTCTCTAACAGTTTCGAAATCTCGGTGCGAAGCACGTGACTGACGCTGCTTTTCACCGAGGTCTCGACCACGGCGCGAAAGCGCGGGGGCCTGCGAGTGAACTGTAGCGAGTAGCCCCTTTTTACTATGTTCACAACCCAATTTGATACACCCGGCATGGCTTGCCAGGCCTGAGCCCGACGCGATATTGGCTGGAGCTGGCGCGGATAAGGGTCGCCTACTAGAGGGAACTCGGTAGTGCTGCCATTTTGTGCTTGTGACATAGAGGGGGTAATGCTTATGTGTGGCGGCGTGCACTGTGGAGTGGGCGCCGGGACATTTATATCATGGGTGGGAGGGGTATATGAGTGTAGGAGTGCAGACTGATAAATGGGCACATTTACTACAGAGAAAAAGCTCTTTTTGAGACTTATTTGGGTCGCCGTGATAACGGCGTTTGTGTGCAGGCGAGTGCGCTTGACAACGGGCTCGTTGGCTGCGAAACTAAGGTCGGCAGTCACCTGGGTGCAGGGAACTGGGAGACCGGGAGGGAGAGATGGGGGTCCGGCCGAGGCGAGACCTGACTATCTCCTCTTTCTCCTTGCGGCTAGGACGGCTTTGGAGGCTCGGGGTTCAACACAAGCTTGGGTCGAGGTCCCCAGCGTTCAGGCTGCCTGCTGCGGTTCGTGGAGTGGGAGCATTGGCGCGTTCCAGAAGAGGAGCAAGGCCGAGAAGGTGGCGCAGCCGGCTTAGCGGGTTGAGAGGGTGGCGGTCTACCTTGAGGGCGTCCCCGGCCTGAAGAAGAGCTGGAGCGCTTGGATAGGAAGTGCCTCATTGCCTGAGAAGCCTTTTGCGCTTCGGTGAAACGCTCCGCGAAGCCCACGACTGACGGACCGAAGAGACCGGTAGTAGAGATAGGGGCGTCCAAGAAGGAGGCTTTATCCGCATCCTTCATCTCGGTCAAATTCAGCCAAAGGTGCCTCTCTAAGACCATCAGGTTAGCCATATTCTTTCCAATGGCTTGCGCAGTGGCTTTAGTAGCACGAAGGGCCAAGCCCGTCACGCTGCGAAGGTCCTTCAAAACTTCGGAGTCGGGGACAGACTCGTCCAAAGAGCGGAGAAGTCTGGCCTGGAACACCTGAAGGACAGCCATGGTGTGAAGGGCCGCTGAAGCCTGGCCAGCGGAGGCATACGCTCGGCCAGCGAGAGCAGAGGTGGTGCGGCAGGGCTTGGAAGGGTGCTGTGCCCTGGCCTGCCATCCTCTGGAGGAGGGCGGGCAGAGGTGCGCGGCGACAGCCTCTTCGAGGAGGGGAAGAGACTCTTAGCCTTTTTCCTTGGCGCTGTCGACGGTAGAGAGCGCTGAGGAAAAGGCGGATCTCGCGCGAGCAGAGTAGGGAGACTTCCAAGATTTAGTAAGCTCGTCGTGTACCTCAGGGAAGAAAGGCATGGGCTTCTGAGGAGAAGAGAGACGGCGGCTTTCTAGGTACTACTTGTCCAGTCTGCTGCGCGTTGGCTCTTCGGGCTGGGACCACTCGAGTCCGAGGTCTTCCACGGCCTTAGAGAGCACGCGGAAAAGATATTTTACTTCCACAGGAAAAACATCACTTGGGATTTGAAAACGATGAGGGGTAGTTGATGACAGCATTGAATTTAACATTCATTAAATGTTTAGTTTTATCAAAGCTCTGTAATTTTCAGTGTAATGGAAGCATTGTTTTAAAGCATGGCAGCTGGTTTAAGCTGGTCCTGGCCATGAGCTAGTTAAAGCTGGTCAGGTGCTGGTCCTAAGAATCTAGCTCCAGCTCAAGACCATAACCAGCTTTGAAAATGTATACAAATAAAATTGCAATTGAAAAGTGCTTTCTGCCACAGCATTTAAAAGAAACAAAAAAACAAAAACAAAACACTTTTCCCATACCATAATTGGGCAGCTTTATTGTCAAAGGTAAAACACTTTTCATTTTTTGGAAGTTGCTTCGAAGACAGTTATGTTTTAAACTAGACTAGACTATTCATCCATGGAGTCTGCTTCAGACTTTATCATTTTCCACAGGCGGTTGATGGATTGTACTTAATCTTAGGTAATGGCTGTACTATGTTTTAGATTGACAGTACTGTGGGGTGTGAACATGTCAGCTGTTCATCTAAGAAACAGCTCACTGGAGCATAGTATGCCTTGAAGCTGTTTAACAAGCTAACCACAGCAGCCAGCCAGCACAACAGACCCCCCATCACTTCACAAGAGTTTAAAGGAGAAACCCTGAGAGACATAAAAAGGAGAGAGTAAAACAGCAACAACGTGTCAGCCTTTATGGACTCAAACATGGATCGAAGAGGGGTTAAGGCAAACAAAGCAAATTCGCAAAATTACATTTAGCTTTGATTTGACAGCAGAGACTTTGCCTCGTAGTTCCGACTGATAATAAAACACTCGATAAGTGAGAACGACATGCCCCAGTAGTGCTGTTACTAAAAGCCTGGGAGCTATCAACACTTTAAAAGAGGGAATTAGAGTTTCAAGGAACAAGATGAGCTACTAGTGTTTTCTTTTTGTCTTTGCAGAGACAAAATTAAACATCAGCAACCACATAACCAGTTTTGAGCAGTATATCACTTTTATATTGTGCATAGTCCGACGCAGCCAATTATATTCTGTTTTTTTAAGGTTCTAAACAGAAAGGTCACTAGAATTGTGTTGTGTGAATAGATTGGGAAGGATAAAAAAATGAAAAGCTTTCACTTACAATCCTCACAAGTCAAGTGTAAACAAGTATAGTTCAATACTCCCATTTCTCCTGAATGCTTCAATTCTCTTGCTGCTCGGTAAAAGCATTAAAAGCAGTAAGAATAGCCTTACAGGTTATTTAGATCCGGGTGGCTGTCAGAGTTGTGCGAGTCAAAACAGCCAGAGCTTTGGATATAATTGGCAAAGCTTTCATGTCAAGCCATGCAGGTCCTCAAAAAGGAGAGAGGAACCTTTCTTTTTAAGGTACCTCACTTTGCCTTTTTCTGTCTTTCAGTATTAACTATGCAGGGGTGCGTTTCCCAAAAGCATTGTTAGCCAACTATGGTCACGAGTTCTGTCGTTATCAACATAGTGCGTTATCAACCAGTATGGTTTCAGTATTGCCATTAACCAACGTGGTTAAACAACAGATTTGCGACAATATGGTTTTGGGGTATCAGGTTAATAGTTGTGACTAGCTTATTGATTTCTTCAGCGATGCAACGTACTATTAAGCAGTGAGTAACGTCGTTGTATGGGAAACGCACTCCAGGATCACAAAACAGTAAAGCTGCTGATGCAGATGTAATGCAAATATAGTGAGATAACACTACTAGAAGAAGTGTGCTTAATTGTATTGGATATGCACTTGAGTACTTAAAATATTAAAGTATATTTAAAAAAAAGAAACAATACTTGAATATAACACAATATTAATTAAATAAAAGTCTAAGTGTACTTCACAACTATGTATCTGAACACTTTAATACACTTAAAAAAACTTTGTAATACCTCTAATAAAAACGATAACATGTTTCATGTGAATCATTAAAGGTGCACTATATGCAACTTTCCATCCACTAGAGGTTGCCTATTCAAAACAAAGGCGTGAGTGCAGAGCAGGACCGAGTGTTGTGGAGCTGAGCACGGCTGCTGGAGCGATTGTTACAAAAATAACCGCCTCGCGAGCACCGGGACTTTTATTATGATGGGACGGGACACAGTCGCCGGGCGCCTGCACTTCCGTGTTTCCGGGCATAAGGTAAAGCAGCTCTGTTTATCATATTAGATACATTTAAGTGTGTTTAAAATGATGTTATGACGTTCCTCTGTGCGTTCGCTCGGCATCCGAGGTGAAATCGCAGGAGAAAGTCTTGATAGTTCGCCCCGAAGGTGTTGCAGTTGATTTTTTATGTGTTGACTGAAGAAGAAATTATTAGCTTGCATGGTTGTTTCAACTCCATCGAGGTTGAGGAAGTTGCATAGTATGAGGAATTTGGGCCTGCTGACCCAACGGCCCTGTGCTGGCATTGGGTTTCCTGTCCCACACAGCACATGGCTCTGTGTGTATAGGCCATATTGGCATGGCCTGCTGGCTGGCTGACCAAGATGATGTGTTGGTTCTGCCTGGAAGAGAGAAAAAATCTGTGTTCCTCTCCTTGAAGGTGTCATGAACTGGCTTTTTAAAAATTATATACTGTTGTCTGAGTTCAACTAATGACGTTCATGTGGTTTTTACATTCAAAAACATCATAACTAGTAAGTAATAGGCTATTTTCTACACTGGTTTTGAAGCTGTCTTCTGAACACTGGGTTTTGATGGGCATGCCACAATGGAGACTTGGAAGCAAACGCCTACGGCTAGGATTGAATAATATTTGCATATTTAATGAGCTTCAGCTTCCCTGTCAGTTCAGCCTGGATGCCAGCCGAACTTAGCCCCGCCCACAACATTTTTAGGTCGGGCAGTTCGGTCTGGCCTCGATCCATAGAGGAGTGATTATACCCAAACAGAAACTGTTCAGACCATTGAAATCGTCAGGGCACCCGTTAGACGATGACGGACAGATGAAAAACAGTTCTCCGGGGGAAAAAAAATGGTGTTCGGGGGGTAAAATGTGTGTAATTTTGTCAAGGTTGCCTGCTAAAATTCGCACTCATGGGTCTACATATCTCATAATAGTCGCTTCAACCTACGGACATAGAAAACAACCCGCGGAAAAAAAACGCAGACTTGGCAACACAGTGCAGTTGAGATCTGTTTACATTTGACAATGCGTCGCTTCGTTGCTCTGATTGGTTGTAGGTCTATCCAATTGATGTCTTTCCTAGTTCGGTTGAAACACGTCCCATAATCACAGCCCAATGGAGCAGTTTCAGACTCCACATGATCGTTCGATATAAGCGCGAACCGCGCGCACACATACATGTGCGCGAGCGCGCCCGTCAAATGTCACATCAAGAGAGAGAACAGCAGAACAAAAGGAATATTACGAGATTCATCGGACTGCCGACGGGCTTCCGATTTGGAGAAAACGCACAGCTCTGGGACACTGGGCTTTGCGAGCCCTGGCCCATACAAGTCCAGCATGCTAAAGGTAACTTATGCTCTGTTAGACACGTACACAAGCAAAACGATCTGTAACAATGCAATACTATTACATATAAAAAAAAACACGTTTTACTCAGATAAGTTGGTTTGCTACATTCCTCCTGTTGGATCCAATATAGAATAGCATTCTTACTGTGAGATTTGTTCACAAACCATCCTAAGGTGAAATAAGTGAACACCATGTCTCCCCCACGTGAGCTGGAACTTCCACATTCCTAATATTAGGATCCGAAGGAAGCTTATGCAACGACTGTGTTCTTCCACAACCAGGAATAGCGCAATATCTTGCTATAATCTTCAGCTTGTTTATTGCTGCTTGCATGATCCCATGAGTCGGTGGGTGGGGCTACTGAACTTCACACGCTTAATATTCTGTTTTGTCGCGCACTGACGTCAGCAGAAGCAATCACTCGTTTTCTGGGCCTGGTGTCTATAAAAGCTTTTCTTTGACTAACAAGGACATTTTCAGCTCTGAAACTTACAGGATAATCTTATATTACTATGACCTTTATACATTTAAAGCTCAAGGGAAAGTTGATTTCTCAATTCAACACACCTTTAAAATGGCTGACTCCCTGATCAGTGCCCTGACTACTGAACTAGGGAGCTGACTGAGACAGGCTGAATCTGAAATCGCCTCCTATACCCTTAAATGAAGCACTATTTGAAGGGACAGCCATTTTTAGCGGTGTCCGAAACCATAGTGGACATTATTGAGTGCACTCATTCTATCCTACATTGCACTACAATAACGAGTGTACAGCCGATTTACACACGCCCATTATTTAAATTCTCTCACTTGTTTTCATTCACTCCTTTAAGTGAACTGTAAAGTAGGGAATAGTAATTAAGGGTTTAGGGGGCGATTTTGGATTCAGCCATAGGGTGTGTCTCAATCAGCTCCCTAGTTCAGTAGTCAGGGCACTGATCAGGGAGTCAGCCCATTGACTCAAGTCCTAATCAGTGCCCTGACTACTGAACCAGGGAGCTGATTGAGACGCACACATAGTCATATGGTTTCTGATAAGTGCACGCCTGTTCCCTGTTTCATTAATGATCAAACCGAAGCCACTGGAAGGGAAGCCTGCAACCTTTAGACAAAGGCCCTGTCCCAAATGGCACCCTAAACCCTCACGGTCTTCCTCTGAGTCTGCACTTTCACAACGTAATGGCGCTTTGACTGCCGGGTAGAAGTCCTCTGCGTAGCTCGCAAACTTGTGGGCTCCGCTGAAGTGCGCATCGAGGGCGCATAACGTCCGCAAAGGGGGAACTCGCATGCACCCTTCTTTAAGCTTAAATGACGACTTCTTGTGGACTTAACGGACACATGCACACAATGGCCATTGTAAGTCTGAAAGTGTACAAGAAGTGCCATTTGGTACAGGGCCAAAAAAGCTTAACGGCTAATGCTAAAGCAGGGAAGTAGAACAGAGGCCATTTTTTTAATGGATGTCATTGGAGAAGAGGCTTCACCTCACTGAATACACTGCTTTTGGTAAGAAATTTAATGAATCAACTGCCTGTCCACTAATTTTCAACATGTTTTACGCTAAACAATACTTTTGTTGGGAACAATATGTAGATTTTCATATGATATGGTTATTTTATAAGAGAAGGCAGAGAAGGAAATTTTCTTTCTTGGGCTTTAAGGTTTTACCAGTTATGATAAGACTTGAATTTTAATGACTATTATAGATGCATGTATGCATATGACACTGATATTATTCATTTTTATGAATATTTTTTAAAGAGAAAATTAATAATTTAAATATTGTGTTATATGTTTGTAGCATGTCCTTGTAAGTAATGAAGGAAGGAAGAAGAAGGCAGGGTCGGTGTGTCTGGCACTCGTGGCTTTTTATTCAGTCACTTTTGCAACACAACATAAACATGCGCACACAGCGCTTAGTAAACTCAGTCTCAGATAACTTGGGCAACAATCTCCTCTCTGCAGTCCCAGCCAGCCACGAGTATCCAGAATGTGTCTCACTCCCTGTTGCCTGTTCTCTGCTGGCTTATATACTGTCTCTCCATGCCAATCACTGCAATCAGACACAGGTGTTCATCATTATGCACTTGACCTACTTACTTACCGTCACTGTCCCGGCTCCTTCTCTCCGTGCAGACCTCGCTAAACCACGCCCCCTCTGCCACAATGTTTAATAAACAATTAAAAATTAAGTGTTCTTTCTATTGCTGTCAGGTCTTACTGTGTGACTGTGGTGATGGCTTTAAAAAATAAATACAGTTTAAATGAATTAAATATGCATTTAATTACAATTATGTTTTTAGTGTACTTAAATATTTTTTTAAATGCCCTGCAGTGACAAGTTAATAGAAATACTTTTTTTGCGGTAAAGCACATTCCACAAATAATTAATTCATTACATTTATATAGCGCTTTTACACTCAAAGTGCTTTACATAGAAGGGGGAATCTCCCCATCCACCACCAATGTGCAGCACCTACCTGGATGATGCAACGGCAGCCATATTGCGCCAGAACGCTCACCACACACCAGCTTATGGTGGAGAGGAGACAGAGAAATAATGCAGTCCTACTGTACGTTGTTGTTTACTACCGATATAGCACCAAATAGAGAACATTTATTCACTAGAAAAACACGCGAATCCACAAGAAACTGATTAACGTAAACGGTGGGCACTGACATCACTGCCGTTAGGCTGAGGTGTCTCACGCGATCCAAGTTAGACGTAATGCCTTCTCCAATTGTAAGAGATACAGACCATCTCATCTCCTTATAATACGAATCTCTGTGTGTGATTTGTGATTCCATTCACTACAGTCAAACACAAAGCAAAGCATTTCAGTAAGACAATGTATGTTAAGTATCTTCAGAAACCTCTCAGAAACCATTTTATTTTTTTGTCTTTGTTGCATTCATCCAAGAAAGATATAAACATTTTGGCTGAGCTCTGCGAGACCTAGTAAGCTCGGAGTTAAAGCCTGATCATTAATGTACATTTCTAGTTCAACACACTCCATTATGGATTGAGCTGTCATTGTTCCTAGTGTTAATGCGTTCTTGCTCATGTATAATGGAATACTGCCGAGACTCTAGCCAGAACCAGATGCCAGCTGCATTACATCAAAAGCAGATTGAAGTGGAGAGAGACTGCACCTTCGTGAATAAAATGTGCGTCACCTGCACGGCCAAGGCTAAATGCATCTGTTGCAAGGGTCCGCCAGTCCTCCACAATCATGACTTTATAACACACTGACTTTCATGGTAGGTCACAATAGGGACTGATGAGAATCATGCAACAACTTGAATTTTGGGTTCTTTTTTTCTGTCCTCTGATTTTCTGTTCTGATTTTTGTTTAATATTTCCATTCAGTACAATTTAGATTATCCTGTAGTGGCCTGTTAAGTCCTCCAGCCAAAAAGAATAAATTCATTGAGAATTGTCTAAGCACTCTATCAAAAGTTTTATTAGAATGGCTTCAGGGAAGCTTTTACAGACGAGCAGAACCTATCCTAGACACGTCTGAGAAAAATCTATTGAGGTTGTGATTTTTCTTCTCTCTGAAACAAGCTTTGAGGTGTATTTAATCACAGGTAATCATGGCCTTGATGTTTCCATATGTGCAAGAAGGTGCAGTTACCCGGGCTGTGCATGTAACATTTAGTCCGATCCTTCTCAGTGCTATAGCAGATGGTTCCTGTATGGGTGGTAGTAGAGTGGGTGTACTTTCCTGTACTCATATGATGAGCCTGCAGAATTCTTTGGCTTGCGTGTAGATGTAGTATACACCCATATTAAAACTTCTTTGTCACTTTATGGATAGCGATTGACTTCTAAAGCCATGGTTTGGCGATTAGTCTAATTTGTTTCTTCATATGCTTACGGATTGTGCTGGCATGATACACTTGAAGATGAAGACATTGATACAGTCTTTAATACATCCACAGAGAAAGAGAGGACTGTAACACATGTCCAAACATCAACGAGACCTGA
Organism: Pseudorasbora parva; assembly: GCF_024679245.1. Taxonomy (NCBI): domain Eukaryota; kingdom Metazoa; phylum Chordata; class Actinopteri; order Cypriniformes; family Gobionidae; genus Pseudorasbora; species Pseudorasbora parva. Next base: position 20,382,375 of record NC_090174.1, on the reverse strand, counting down.
CAACAATAAACAGAAACAAGGGAACTTAAATACAGGTGCAAATGAAGGTGATTATCGATACACAGCTGACAGTGATGAAGACTCAACTCAGAAGCACAAACATGACAAGGCAGGGGAAAATGGTGCAAATGAAAACAATATCCAAACAGAGGTGACTGTGACAGATGTTTAACCTCATTAAATGTTTAACCCTTTGTTTGAAGCAGTTGGATGTTTAGGCAAGAACATGAACAAACTATCAAATCTATCATCTCCTGGGATGTCCATCTTAAACTATACCACAAATATACATAAATTACCATAGATGTGGCACGGCAGGTATTGCACATTATGCAGAGGTGATTATATCCATTATATACTATCTTCATGCTATACCCACCAATGATAAACGGATGATGCAGTTGCTATACTAATTTCTCTAAATAAATTTGGCTTTATGTAAATTAATGGAAAATAAACAAATATTTTAAAACCATAATTTTCTAAATTAAATAGCAATTAAATTCAAATGCTACATAGGCAAGTTTTCAAGCGGGTCATAAAAACCCTACAATACCCGAATAAGCTGGCAAAACTCCAAAAATGTGAGGTTTTCAGTTTTATCAAAAAATAGAAAAAGTTAAGAAATTCAAGGTTTAAGTAAGCAGAACCGGCAGAGTTTTATTTTGTACTCATACATTTTAATCATAGACTGTCAAAAAATATGGATTTAGTGTCCGTAACATCACCCATATTCCAATAAGCCGTTCTAAATATTAAAGTAGGGGCGAGTTGGGCATTGCCATCTTGCAAGCAAATCATCGCGTGTCACTCCCGGTTAATGGGAAATGGTTAAAAAGGTGGGATGTGGGCGGAGCTTAGGTGACACAATGACTATATATGGCGGATAAATGGCTATCCACCTGTCACTCAAATTAACCACGCTCTTAATTATGCAGAACTTTAAGGCTTTATATAACGTAAACGAATGAGTTATAAAAAAATTCACCCCTCTCACAGTTGTCATGAAGGTCAAAATTAGCCGTATAGGCCAAAACCACAATTTGTACAAGGCTGTAAACATGTTTTTTCTGCTGTAAAGTTGAGAATTTTAACATGGGGCTCAATGAGGTAAATAAATAAATAAATAAATAAATAAATAAATAAATAAATAAATAAATAAATAAATAAATAGATCCACAGCACAAGAGCAGCTGGGCCGTCTCACGAATATAGCTAACAAACTCTATTGAAGCTGCCACCACTCTAAGTTTATCCATTTGAATTTTGTACAAGCGCAGCATCATATGTACAGTAAAGGCTCTGTGGCGAAACTTGCTGAACCAGACCTCGAGCTCCAACCATGTGAACGGAAGTGTTGAGGTAAACTATAAGCCTGCAAGACTGTAATCATGGCCGTAGCCAGCTATGAGGTCCTTATGACAATTGCGAGGAAAGAAGAGATAAGATTCCAGCATTATTGGACAGAATTGTTATTGAAGTCAAGGACGTTGGGAAAATGTTTTTAGTCTATTAATACAAAAATAACAATAAAATAAAAAACAGTTGGTCCAGATGGGTCTTTGAAATAATTTTGCATGAGTTGGTGTGGCAACCAGTATTTCAAACCTCAGTAGACACACTACTGTGCCGGTGATATGGAAATCCGCACACATAAAACCATTGTGTAGAAAAACTATTACTCCATCACTTAGTTCTGATGGTTAAAGATAAACTAGATCCTTGGCAATTTGCCTATAAGAAAAGTTGTGGTACTGAATACGCAGTTGCTGCTTTAGTGCATATCATCTCTAAACATTTAGATAAACCAAAAACAACTGTAAGAACTGCATTTCTAGATTTTTCTTCTGCATTCAATACAATATAGGTTGACATACTGGTGTCAAAACGTGTACAGTTGGGTGTAAATCCCTATTTAATTCATCGGTATATCTCTTTTCTCACTAACAGAGATCAAAGTGTCAAAGTAAATAAAACCGTGTCATGAGCTATCACAACTAATATTGGAGTACCACAAGGTTTATAAGTTCAGCCATACTTTTTACTTTGTATACAGATGACTGTCATACGGACATGTTAAATCAGTATATGTTAAAGTATTCTGATGACACTGTTTTAATATCTGTGTTGAATGACTTGGACATTCCTGTTTTTTATCAACACGGTGTGACTAAAGTGACAGAGTTGTGCGGAATAATGCTCTTGTCATTAATACGAGTAAAACGGAGGAGATTTTATTTGGTCAATTAATGCCTGTTTTTATCCATAATGAAGAAATCAGACAAGGACAGGATAAAAGTATTTAGGAGTTATTATTGATGACATGTTATCCTGGAAAGTTCATATTGATACCATCTGTAAAAGAACAAAGCAGAGAATTTATTTCCTTCGTCGTCTTAGGTCATTTGGAGTAATAAAACAGATTATTCTGCTGTTCTTTAGGTCTGTTATAATGAGTATATTGCAATATTGCAACTCTATTTGGTATAGGAGTCTGTTATGTCAAAAACAAAGTTGTTTAATTAACTAAAAATCTGTTCAAAGATTGTAGGTCAGCCCCTTGAGAAGCTTTATGAGTCAGCTCATTATAACAATCTGGCTAAGGCTGGCTAATAATATGGTTTCTGACCCTAATCATGTTCTACACAATGAGTTTGGATTACTACCATCAAATCGGAGGTACAGAGCCCGAAGATTCAACAAAGTGAGGTTTGAAATATTCTTTTGTGTATCTTAGAGTTGAATAAATCACTTAAAAAGAAATCCACAGTATTGAGAAGGTGGATTAAGTGTATGTCGATGTTTAATGTTTGTGGGCTGTTGTAAACACAGATACTGTTTTGGAAGAAAAATTTCAGACTTAAATGAAATAAAGTATTATATCATATCATTATCATTATCATTATCATTATCATTATCATTATCATATCAATCATGGCCGTAGCCAGCTATGAGGTAGTCATGGTCCAGACCTCGAGCTCTGACCATGTGAACGGAAGTGTTGAGGTAAACTATAGGCTGCCTGCATGACTGTAATCATGGCCGTAGCCAGCTATGAGGTCACCGAGATCCAGACCTATTATATATTTATATAGAGGTTTATATAGATGTAAAATCATTTATTCAGATTAGGCATGAGATAATGACTGTGTGTGTACATATTTTGAATTCATGTATATGTATTTACTTCGTTTGTCTTTCTGTGAATTAACTTGTCTAAGAAAATACCTAATAAAATATAGGCTATATATCAGTTGACCCTATATGTTTACTTTCTTTACTGACACAGACGGAAATGAAAAGACTATATCAGTCAGAGCTCAGCTTTAGGAGGGGAAGAGAGAGGGCAAGAAAAGGAGACTGGAAGAAAAAGAAAGAGTGGAAGAGTAATGGAAATTAGAGAGTAATAAAATAAAGAGAGAGCAGGTATAAAAGATTATCTACTGCCAACTAACATGGTTTAATTTTTTTTTTTAATTATTTGTTTTAGCTTTCGAGCATCTTAAAGGGGTTGGGGTGGGGGGTGAAATGCTGTTTCATGCATACTGAGCTTTTTCCACTGTTAAAGACTTGGATTCCCATCCTAAACATAGACAAAGTTTCAAAAACTAATGTTGGACGTTTGATGGGAGTATTTCTGTGTCAAAAATACTCCTTCCGGTGTTTCACAAGTTTTGGAGAGTTTTTTTTTGAGTATGGGTCGCCTTGACGTCGATAGAGCAGAAGGTCCTTGTATGGGCCATACGGGCTCTTCTCCCGGTAGGGTGTGCGCGCGCGTGACTAGATGCACGGCGCCTATAAACACTGCTCTCAAGCTGCAGATCCACTCGTCCGCGCAACACGTCTGTCACGCCGCGCTATTCCTATGGGTGACATCAAGCTACTTCAACGCTTCAGCACAGCATTCCGGGAAGGCAGCGCTGGATTTGAACCGATTTGAACGCAGAAATGACGGGAAGCGTCACAACATACGCTTCGGTCATGTCACAAAAGGGGATCTCCACGGTCACTGCTGTCACAGGACTTCACCAAATCAACAGTTACCAAAGAAGTGTGTTTTTTGAGCGGTCCCAGCGATAAAGGTTCACGGTCCTGCTTTGGAAGCAGGCGGTGAGTAAAACTGCTTCAAATATCTATTGTTGTTGGCTGTAAGTAAACATCAGTAAACAACACGATCGTGTATAACGTTAGATAATTTATCAATGGAGCATGCGATCTATGGTGTGTGTTTAAATACATTTGTTTAGCTGACCAATATAGGTTTCAGTTTGTTTATTGTATAACCACCCAAACATAAACCTAGCATTCTCACAAAGTGTGCTTCGTCATTCAGATGCGCTAACGGTTACTCCATTGTTGTTCTATGTATAACATTACATGAAGACGTTTGCGCTCGTCATTCCTTAGCTCCGCCCACACGATACGCCTCCAGCCGCTCGTTTTTTTTCCCGGGAAGACTCGGTACAGCCTATATTTCTTTTATAAATATAATTAAACTAAAGACTTTTCGGAGATATGAAGGATGCAATACTACTCTATAGGTACTCAAGATTGACATGAGATTGACTGAAACTGAGTGTTTCACATAGACTGTAAAAAAATATGGACGTAGTGTCCGTGACATCACCCATAGGATTCCGATAAGCCGTTCTGAAGCTTAAAGTAGGGGCGAGCTGGGTGTTGCCTTCTTGTGAGCGAGTCATCGCGTGTCACTCCCGGATAACAGAAAATGGGCAAAAAGGCGGGATGTGTGCGGAGCTGAGGTGACGCAATGACTATAGACGGCAGATAAATGGCTATCCACCTGTAACCACGCCCTTAATTATGCAGAACTTTAAGGCTTTATATAATGTAATCGAATGAGTTATAAAAAAATTCACCCCCTTCACAGTTGTCATGAAGATCTAAATTAGCCTTATAGGTCAAAAACCACCATTTTTACAAGGCTGTAAACATGTTTTTTTTCTGCTGTAAAGTTGAGAATTTTAACATGGGGCTCAATGAGATTCTGCTCCCTTCTGGAGCCTGTCCCTAGAGGCCAGTTAAGGAATTGCAGTTTACATTACTTCCGTATTGGCTTCAAGAGAGATCGTGGAAGGTTGCCGCTTGGTGTTTTAGCGCCCCTTTAAAATGCCATCCGGGCCTGTTGCAGTGGAGTTAAAAGGACAAATCGAGTCACAGGACGAGTCAATATTGGAGCTATTTTGACTGGATGTGATAATATCCATAAAATTGTTGTTTTATTGTTTCTTATGTTTTATGATACAGCTACATTTTTGTTTCTGCATTTTGACATTGACTCTATCTAGGTTGGGATTTATTTCTGTTGTAGTTGTGTCTTCAGCTATTTTGGTGCTATTTTAAGCAGTTTTGGACTTCCCATTTTTATGTTTGAATTTACATAGTGAAAAACAAGATTGTGTTCCATATTGTGGTGCTCAGCAATTTTAACAGTATTGTCATATCAGTGTAGATGTAGATGATTTTTTTTTTTTATTTATTGGGCAGACATTTTTTATATTTTTGTCTATAAAGTTTTAAATATGGATATTTTTCTTACACTTCACTTCAGAAGGCTTTTATAAAGCCCCCGGAGTCGTGTGGAGCAGTTATATGATGGATATATGTGCACTTTTATTGACTTCAAAAACAAAACAATCATTCACAGTCATTATAATGCTTGAAAGCATTTTTAAATATAACTTTGATTTTATTCATCTGAAACTAATGCCTAAAGATATAGATAATTAATGTATATATATATATATATATATATATATATATATATATATATATATATATATATATATATATATATATATATATATATATATATATATATATATATATATATATATATAAACACTAAATTTTAACATTTCCTCTCCCTTTCGTGTGTCATGGAAAAGCATGCTGGGAAACAGAAATCCCAGCCCAGTTTCAGTTAAATTTAAGTGTGTTTAGATTAAAAGAAACAAGTTTATAAAACTCAAAACAATGAAACAATTCAGATTATGTAAAATTTGTCAGTTTTGTGAACTTAAAATAAAAATAAAGTTCCAAATACCCTTAAAAGTAAATTAGCTTGAACTAATTTGTTTAATTTAAAGGGTTACTTTAGTGATCAGCATATGGCTTTGTATAGAAACCCTGGGGTATAATCAAATATTTGTGCTTTCCCCCCTCATATTACCTGAGACAAGAGATTTATGGAAAAATTTTATTTATATTATATATTTTATATTATATATATTATATTTTATTTCTGGAAAAATTCCTCCCGTGACACAAATTGATGACATTTGCGTCATCTTTGGAATGTTTGGCCAAAGGTTAAAGACTACAGCCAGCAGAGGGAGCTATTTCCCTGTTTTCAACCCGCGCATGGCAGATGGGAGATCACACTCACAGCACAGCTTGCCGCTGCAGGCATTAATTTAAACGGATGCTAAGCAATGTAAGTGTTTTAACTTCTCAAATTAATTTCTATGAAAGTTAAGCTTCCAAAGACATGAACTAAAAAACACGCCAGACTGAACACGCACTGAGAATGTATGCCGTGAATGTGGTCGCCATTTACACAGCTCTCATCACAAGAGCTCATCAGCTCATTTATGACGTTAAATGTAATCTGACTCCTAATCTGAGTTAGTGCTGTGAGACTCACACGGCGACTCAATCTTATATTGAACAGACACGTTCAGTATTTAATTGTAGTGTCTGTTCTCCAACTCAGTCAATGTAATCCAGTAGTGGTGGCTTTGGGAATGGCCTCAAGGGCAGCATTTCTGGGAATTGTAGTCTTTCATCCCCATGAGACAAAAACACATTTTCTGTCTTTTCTCGGTCTAGAAGGCACCAAATTCAAAAATAATTTCACATTTCTGCTACATTAATGACCCAGTTTATATACAGAGTTGTCTTTCCAGCCTTGAAGTACCCCTTTAAGTTTCCCCAAACCAATTCATTATTTTGAGCATTAGGGTTTTCAGTGTTATACAACCCTTTACAACACATGCAAACAAAACAACTTTACAAAACATATACTTAAATATACAAAACAAACAAAATGCTTTCACCCCCCCCCCCCACACACACCCAAACTACAGCTATTCTACAACATCAATGCATTAAATACATCAGTTACATCAGCATGAATCCAACCAATAATAGAAAATTGTAGAGTAACAAAAAATAAATAAAAAATAAATAAAATAAAACACATTAAAACATTAACAGGTTGATTTAAGATAATAAAATAAAGATAACCCTTAACCAGTGAAAAGAGGTAGTGGAGCTAAAAAAAGAGGGAGATTATTCCAATCAGGAGATTTTGTTTTTAATTGGCCTATGTCCAACAATTTAAAAAAATCTCTAATATCGACGATAGCCAATATGGTCTAAATTGTCCTTAAATTACATAGCACTTCTTAGCACCTGTCACCTCTAAAAAATGGTGAACTGCCCCCTCCCTTCAAAAAAAAAAAAAAAAAAAAAATCTATAGTAAATCAATTCACAGATGGACAATTTACATCACGATGCACACAGAAAAAGCAGAAATTACATTTGAAGTCACATTTGTGTTTGCGTTTGCCCATGTCTCCCCATGCATATTGAGAATCTCTAAATGTGGCCCTCCACATCTCCTTAATCACTCTCACACCTGACACTCCCCCTGTCGTCATAGCAACATGATCCAAGTGATCTTTCTGCATCCTCTTGAGCGTTGCTCCCTTTTGTCTGAGCCAAAGTAAGATCTAATCAACATTGTGTGTGAACAACTAATTATGCTGTTTGGCAATTCACCATAGGCATTGCATAAATGCTTTGTTCAATTTTTTAAAGCGAAGACTGAATAAATAAAAAGTATTTGAAAGTATCCTTCATTATCAAATATTCCAGCCTAGCATTTCTAATAAATGATAAGCTATTTCTGGTCTAATTTATGATTAGAAGCTTTAGGCATTTCTTAGTTTGTAGTTAGTTTTTTCCTCTTTGTTTTGCATCAGAAATCATCCTCTTCAAGCTGCCCTTAAGCATGAAATCATGGCCAATAAAACTGCATATTCAAAAATAAGGATCGTTACTGGTAATTATTTGTTTGAGCTCTCTCTCTTCCTTTCACACCGAACACACTCGCTGAAGCCAACTGCAACAATTAGCATTTGAAAATGCTCTACGGCCATGGCTGTTGACTGAGCATGCATAATGAATAGTGTTTGGGAGAAAAACATCTCAGAGAGCACAGCTGAGATGTCTGTGGTGCCATGGCCTGATGATATGCATTGATTCTGCAGTACTACTTCACATTTGAATCACAGAATAACATTTCACTGCAAGCTGTCAACCCTGTTAGGCCAGGCCCATGAAAGTATATCACAGAGAGAAAAATAAACCAATATATTGTTGGTGCAGTCGGCCAATAAAGCTTTCGTCTCTTCAGATTTATAGTTTCATTTGGGTGGCACAGAAATCATAAACCATCTGATGTTTGGGATGAACTCAGGATTGACAGGATTTAGAGGCAGCTAATGGGACAACAGAGGCCGTAACTGTCACCTTCACTGATCTAGGATCCATTAATGGTGCGAGTCGCTATATGTTTGACTTGTGATTCAGTTTTGAAATGTAATTCTTATGTCACTATTGTCATAGTGGTCTTGTTGGATACTGTAACGATCGGACATCTGTGTTTATCCTTTAGGACAGCTCACATGATGTTGCATTTTTTGACTCTGGTCTTGCAGTCAAGTGCTTTATCAATAACAAGCTCACAAGACAGAAATAAACCAAAATCCATCAGATTTCAATTCAATCTCTGATCTCTGGCAATGATCAAACTCTCCCTCAAATTCCTTTGTGTATCCAATGCCCTCATCCTCAATTTTGCAGTTCAGAAGCTGTCTGACACAGTACTCAAATATATTGATTTTCTCTTTTCTCTTGTAGTCATCCATGGTCATTTCCTAAATGAGGATTACAGCAGCAGTGTTTGAAGTCACGGGCAGTGAGCTCTCAGTCTTGCTCATTGAGCTTTTGAACTGCTCAGAATTTCTAAAGGCCATGGACTGCAAAAAAAATATTTCCTTTAGCATAATTGCATCTTGTGTTCCCTCAAATGTCTGAACATGCTTAAAGCAACATATATTTACTAATGATATCAATAATGCAAGAATATCTTAGAGAATAAAATATCAGAGCTTGGATTTTAGAGAATATATGTTCGATTCGATTTTTTTTTTTACCCCATTGGTAAATTGTGTTTCCTTGTTTCATAACCATAAACCTAATAAAAATGAATGAGGCTAATGTATACAACAATTTGATAGGTTCTCTGAAAACAAGTTTCATGTTATACAAGAAAATTTAATTTTGTTTCATAAACCCCTTTTCTTGTACTCCCAATTTTGGCAAGGTGGGTATAAATTATATATCCAAAATAAAAAGGTTACTGCTCATAAGTCATTATAAATAGACATATGAACAAAATATATTTAGCAAGCAAACACTTGAGAGTTTACAGTTCAAGACTCATAATTACTTGTGACTGTTATTAATATGGAGATACACTATATTGCCAAAAGCATTGTGGCACCCATCCAAATCATTAAATTCAGGTGTTGCAATCACTTCCATAGCCACATGTGTATAAAATCAGACACCTAGGCATGCAGACTGCTTCTACAAACATGTGTGAAAGAACGGGCCGCTCTCAGGAGCTCAGTGAATTCAGGTGTGGGACCGTGATAGGCTGCTACCAGGGTAATTCGAAGTCCATTCGTGAAATTTCCTCACTACCAAATATTCTACAGTCAACTGTCAGTGGTATTATAACAAAATGGAAGCAATTGGGAACAACTGCAACTCAAAGCCACAAAATGGTAGGCCATGTAAAATTACAGAGAGGGGTCAGTGCATGCTGAGGCGCACAGTGCACAGAAGTCGCCAACTTTCCACAGAGTCTATAGCTACAGACCTCCAAACTTCGTGTGGCCTTCAGATTAGCTCAAGAACAGTGCGTAAAGAGCTTCATGGAATGGGTTTCCTTTGCCAAGCAGCTACATCCAAGCCTTACATCACCAAGTGCAATGCAAAGTGTCTGGTGCAGTGGTGTAAAGCAGGCATTCTCAACCCTGGTCCTTGAGGCCCACTGTCCGGCTGAGTTTAGCTCCAACCCTAATCAAGCACACCTGAACCAGTTAATCGGGCTCTTAGGGATTACTAGAAAGCTACAGGCAGGTGAGTTTGTTCAAGGTTGGAGCTAAACTCTGCAGGACAGTGGGCTTCGAGTAACAGGGTTGAGAACCCCTGGTGTAAAGCACACCTCTTGACTCTAGAGCAGTGGAGACATTTTCTCTGGAGTGACGAATCAGGCTTCTCTGTCTGATGGACGAGTCTGGCAGTTACCATGAGGAGAATGGTACTTTCCTGACTGCATTGTTGCAGTGTAAAGGGGGGATTATGGTGTGTGGTTGTTTTTCAGGGGTTGGGCTTGACCCCTTAGTTATTTCTTATGCATGTTATCACCATTTTAATTCATTTCTATGTAGAGCACTTTGAATTGCTATTGTGTATGAAATGTGCTATACAAAAAATTGCCGTGTCTTGCCTTGCCTGCCCTAGTTCCAGTGAAAGGAATTCTTAATGCTTCAGCATACCCAGACATTTTGGACAATTTCATGCTCCCAACTTTGGAAATGGCCCCTCTCTTTGCCAACATGACTGTGTAGCAGAGCACAAAGCAAGGTCCATAAAGACATGGATGAGGGAGTCCTGACCTCAACCCGATAGAACACCTTTGGGATGAATTAAAGTGGAGACTGCGAGCTCGACCTTCTCGTCCAAAATCAGTGCCTGATCTCACAAATGAGCTATTGTCTATGTCTGGTGCAGCAAACTGCCCCATTCATTTTCCTTTTGATCTCATCCAACAAACCTTTCACACCTCTGCGGATATGAGACCTAATCTTTCTTACTCTTTTGTTTTTATTCTGCCATTATTAGCCCTTATTCTGGAATTATATGGATTGCCTGCCCACATTGCTTTGATCCCAAGATACAATAATCCACCTTTGAAACGTCTTTCTAGATATAGAAAACAAAACATTTTCTTATGGTCTCTTTTGGTGGCAATGGTGAGGATAATGCAGATGGTGAGAATGTCATGCTATCGCCATCCCTTCCTTTGAAGCCGTGCCATTCTAAGAAGGCGTACAGGGCAGCTGGGCAGGCTGCATCCACAATTCATACTACGGCAGTGCTTCAGGTCTTCCAGGTAAAGATGTTGGAGGCTTTGGATGAGAGGGGTCTAGATCCTGAGTCATTCAGCAAATTGCACCAGCACTAAGGAAGAATGCTCCGGGCATTGGTTGCTGTATGGGCAGCCTGGTGCTCCTACAGCATGACTTATGGCTGACGCTGACAGAGATGAAGGACTCGTAAGAAGGCACAGTTGCAGGACAAGGGCTGCAGCTCCTCCAGAGCATTCAAGATCCTCCTCTGTCCAACCACCACCTCAGGCTCAAGGAAAGACCTGGAACCAGCTCTGAGGCCAATGTCCAGGCAGTACAACTACCCGAAGAAGCAAAGACCCCACAGAGTAAGCTAGTGCCTCAGCTTCAGATCCATTCATGAAGGGAATGTATCTTTAGTTTTGCAGCATTTCCTTCCATTTTTGAAGGACCATCATGTTCTTGTTTGGACAGAAAACAAAGTGGTAGTTTCTTATTTTAATCACCAAGGGGGTATTCGTTCTTGTCTGCTTCAATGGATGGCAGAATATTTCCCTCTGTGGGCGGGTAGTAACCTCTTATTGATACAAGCAGTTCATGTCCACGGCACAGTTCACAGAGAATGGAAGCTGCATCCTCAGACAGCCCAGATATAATGGAGAATGTTTGTGGAATTGGAGGTCAGTTTGTTTGTCTCGGAGGAGAAGGGGATGTGTTATCAAGCCGCTGGCCAAAGAAACACAAGTATGCCTTTCCCCCAGTCAAAATCATTCTACTGGTGCTGCACAAGATCAGGGGAAAACAGGAGATTGTGCCGTTGGTTGTGCCAGCCACTTAGAGCAAGTGCAAAAACAACTATAAAAAAATAATAATAATACATTTTTTAAAAATAACAATCTGATGTTTTTTCAGCGAATTACTGATGTTGAAACAAAATGTAACAACACTCCTCACTCTCCCCTACATTATAGATTAACAAGATTAAACTAAATAGATTTTTGATGTTGAATGTGCAACAAATGTCTTAGATACGATCGTGGAAGCTAGAGCCCGGTCGACCTGATGCCTTTACTCTATGAAATGGTCTATGAATCTTGGTGTTAATTGAGAAATGAAGACCCAGTGACCTGTGCTGTCTTTTTTACAGGACTGTTGGTATAACAGGTGCATGCCATCTATACTCTAAAGATGTATGCGGCTGCCATTTCAGTTTTTTTTATTGATTTTCGCCCGGTAGGGAAGCTGCTTTTATTCCTTTTTTATTCCTTGCCTTAGTTAAGTGCTCAAATTATCCTCAGGTGTGACTCGGCCATGCCTTTGTGTTGCCTTATGCTTATTACAGATGTAACTTGTTTATTTAATCAGTTTGGTACTTGCATGCGTTATCACGTGCTGGTTTGTACAGTATGTTGTTTTACAATAACGGTGATGCTGTTACTAGTTCTTCTGTGAAATCTTGTTATAAGTATATTACCCTTTAGTCAACTCCTCACCCTGTTATAGGCTGGGGGTGTGTCATTTTGTTGGCTGTCGTTGATTTCCCTTAGGTCCTCTAGCTGAAATGCAAGGCAGTCAACGGGCTCGACTCTAATGGTCTGGCTATCTATAGTGTCTCTGTTCTCTGTGCTTAAGTTGGATTTTATTTCTATAGCGTTAGCACGCAATGTTGAGAGACCGACTCGAAAGAGAACTTCTCCAGTTATGCTGCACCTTCACGTGCTATGGGAAGTTTTTCTACTTCCCACTTCAGAAGTCGTGATTACAAGCTTGTTGTGTTCAGATGCTTAGTTGTCCGAAAGAATGGAGGATGCCAGGTTCATACTTGCGTCTTGGAAAAATGTTATTTTAACACTATAACCATTTCAGTCATTTCCCGTTCCAAGAAAATCATAGAATCACTGGCAAACACTAGCAGCACAGCACGAAAGCATGTTGATTATAATCACTTTCACAAAAAAGGCATGATGTAGACAAGATAAGGCTGCTTAAAGACTTAAATTGTAATAGTTTTCATCCATACATCCTATTGTAGCTACTTTTACCACACTATCTAGATAGTCAGCTTGCTCACTATTCTGGAATGATGGTCAACTACATGCAATTTTCGAAATGTTTAAAATACACAATATGCTTCAAATTATTATTTATGTTAATATTCAATACTACTACTTATGTCGTTAAATACTACTTTAACGACAAGACAAGACAATGAAACTGGTGTGGAAAAAAACTTATATAACACCTGCCACAGCAGAAATTCATCCACCATCCGCCATTTTTAACGGTTATGTCATGCCCATCTCGGGAACTTGGGTATCAAAATTGTTTCCGAACTTCCCAGTGGTAATTACGACATCAGAGGGCATTCATGTGCTATTTTTAGCTAAGAAACTCGTATTTACTTTGTTCCCTGAGAGGAGGGAATGAGACATTGCACATTAATGCTGTTACAAACTTCAGAGTCTTATAGATCCTGCTTTGACAGTTGAAAGAATGGTAATGAGCGCTGAGCTTTATAGTGGATGGCTCCACCCCTAGCTCACGCGCTCATTTGCCTTTGGCCAGTAATTTATACTGGCATGATGCAGTCATGCTTCAGTATAAATTAGCAAGCAATGTCTTGTTCCCTCCTCTTAGGGAACTGAGGTTACAAGAGTAACCACATGCATTATTCTATTAAAAGTATAAAAAATTACCAGTTGATTATTTTGCACTCCTGACATAAATAACAAAATGAATGTCAGTGCAACCGAGCTTTATCATAAACAGCTGTTAAATATCAAAACTGGAGTCTTAAATCCTTCAAATGTTCAAATCCTTCAAATGTTCAACACCTGAATTCAAATCCTACACAGTTTGTCCAAATCAAGTAAGAGTGCGATGCTTTAACTGTAGTGAACGTTGAACAACAATAATCTGGGGCCGCCAGCAATCAAGATGTTTTGGTCAATTGAGTGAGTTTAGGGTTAAAACAAGGAACTAACAAAAATTCCAATGGAGTTAAAATAAAATTTAAAAAAATGTGACATTGTTTTCTGAAATCAGCTCGGGTTATGTATATAACCCTTGTTCCCTGAGAGGGAACGAGCACTGCGTCGGAACGACGATTTGGGGATACTCCCTAAGCATGAACGCGTCTGAAGTATGAATGAAACTAGTCCAATCCTATTGGTCCTACGTCATGACGTAGATGTGACGGCATACCCGGAAGCTATAAAGGGGAGCCCGGCGCATTGTAGCGTCAATTATAGCGATGAAGCATAACGCTCTCAGGCGATACGCGGTGTGGCGACGAGACGCAGTGCTCGTTCCCTCTCAGGGAACTAGGGTTATATACATAACCCGAGCCGTTCCCTATATCGAGGGAACTTCGCACTGCGTCGGAACGACGATTTGGGGAACGAGTGCCTGCTAGGCCACACCAAGGATACGCCTGCCCTATTTTGAGCTGGAGACCAGGCACAATCAGGACTGGAGTACCCTGCCACCGGGGGTCGCAGGGAGGTGTAGGCTGTAAAATCTTATGAATGTGTGCTGAGTAGCCCAGCCGGCTGCTTCACAGATGTCCTGCATAGGGACTCCGGACAGAAGGGCCACCGAGGAGGCCATGCCTCTAGTCGAGTGGGCTCTCAAGGCAATAGGTGAAGGCAGATTGCGCACCTGATATACCAAAGCTATTGCCTGCGCAATCCAATTACTAATAGTAGGGGTTGATGCAGGCAGCCCCTTCTTGGGTGAGCCAAAACACACTAACAGCTGGTCTGATTTCCTCCACTGAGCTGACCTTTCCAGATAAATCCTTAGGGCCCGAACTGGACACAAAAGGAACAATCTCCCTTCTTCCGCCGTCACGTGGGGCGGAGGATGAAATGCCTGAAGAACCAAAGATCTGACCGTACTGGACGGAACCTTAGGCACGTAACCTGGCCTAGGGTGCAGTACAGCCTTTACTCCTCCCGGGGCAAACTCCAAGCAGGTTGGCGTGATAGCCAAGGCTTGAAGATCTCCCACTCTCCTGAGAGAGGTAATAGCTAGGAGGAACTCCACTTTAAGCGTGAGATTTTTAGGTTCTGCTGCCTCTAGTGGTTCGAAGGGGGCCTCAGCCAAGCCTTCGAGAACCACTGCCAGATCCCAGGTTGAAACTCTGGCACGTACTACAGGTCTCAACCTACGTGCCCCACGAAGGAAACGTACAACCAATGATGCCTACCCAAAGGCCCATCACCCAACGGAGCATGGAAAGCTCCAATAGCTGCCACATACACCTTAAGTGTGGACGGGGTAAGCCCTGCAGAGAAACGATCTTGGAGGAACTCCAATACTGAAGCCACTGGGCAGTTAACTGGGTCTACCTCACGCTCTCCACACCAAGTGACGAAGACATTCCACTTGAGGCTATACAATCTCCTAGTAGACGGGGCCCTAGAGCTAAGTAGTGTCTCTATAACGTCTGCCGGCAATCCCTCCTCTCGGTACCTGGCCCCCTCAGGGGCCAGACCCAGAGGTTCCTAATTTCGGGGCGGGGGTGAAATATTGTGCCCCCTGCCTGCGATAGGAGGTCCCTCCTCAGAGGGACCTGCCACGGGTGATCCGCCAGCAGAGCTATTATGTCCGAGAACCATACTCGAGTTGGCCAACGAGGAGCTACCAGAAGGAGACTGACTCCTTGTTGCAGAACCCTCTCCAGGACCCCTGGGAGCAGAGCGACGGGGGGAAATGCATACAGGCGCCGCCTCGGCCACGTCTGTACCATGGCGTCCAACCCCAGCGGGGCTGGGTGCGTGAGGGAGAACCACAGTGGACAGTGGGACATCTCTCGAGACGCAAACAGACCCACTTCCACTGGGCCGAACCTCCTGACAATCGCCTCCACCACCTCTGGGTGGAGCCGCCATTCCCCGGGCCTCAGCCCCTGTCTCGATAGTATATCTGCCCCCTGATTCTGTATCCCCGGGGTGTACATTGCCCTGAGGGATAACAGTTTGTCTTGTGACCAGTGAAGAATGAGATTCGCCAGTTTGCATAGTGGGCGCGATCTCAACCCCCCCTGGTGGTTTAAATATGCCACGACTGCCGTATTGTCTGTATGGACTAGAACATGGTACCCGCGAAGCTCTGGGAGGAAACTCCTGAGAGCCCTGTAAACCGCCATAATTTCCAGGCAGTTTATGTGCCAGGTCGAATGACGGTCCTCCCATGGACCCCTCGCAAAGCGGCCTTCCATGACCGCGCCCCAGCCAGTAAGGGAAGCATCTGTTGACACGGTTTTCCGGCAACATGATGCTCCCAAGACTGGCCCTTGGGACAGAAACCAAGCTTTCGTCCATATACCTAGATCCCGAAGGCATTTGCGCGTGACTCTGATCATACGGAACGGGCAACCACTGTAAGGCTCTCATGTGTAGCAGGCCGAACGGAATAATGCTGGACGCTGCTGCTAGATGCCCTAACACTATCTGAAAGTGTTTCACAATGATACTTTGGCCCAGCTTAATTCTTGAGACTATCACCAGAACGGTCTTGATTCATGCGGGGGAGAGTTGCGCCCGCATCAAAACCGAATCCCATATTACCCCCAGAAAACTTGTTTTCTGAGCTGGCGCCAACACGCTCTTTTTCGTGTTGAGCCTCAACCCCAAGCGTTGGATATGTGCTAGAACTACATCTCGATGTTGAACTGCCATCTCGAACGACTGGGCCAGTATCAGCCAGTCGTCGATGTTATTTAGTACCCGGATGCCCTGAAGTCTCAATGGAGCCAGAGCTGCATCCATACATTTGGTAAACGTGCGAGGGCAAAGAGCTAGACCGAAGGGAAGCACTCGATATTGGTACGCTTCGCCCCCGAAAGCGAACCTCAGAAACTTCCTGTGGCATGGAAGGATGGAGACATGAAAATAGGTGTCTTTTAAATCTATCGTAACGAACCAGTCCTCGGGCTGGATCTGACTCACGATTGTGGGAATGGTCAACATCTTGAACCTGAATCTCCTCAGAGACCGGTTCAGATACCTCAGATCTAAAATCGGCCGAAGCCCTCCATCCTTTTTTGGAACTATAAAGTACCGGCTGTAGAACCCGGCCTCCCTCTCCACCGGCGGGACCCACTCTATGGCCCCCTTTGCCACCAAGGATTTTACTTCTTGTTCCATTACCCGAACCCGCTCTGGCACCACTGCAGTCCATGTCACCCCATTGAACTTTGGCGGGGGGTGATTGAACTGCAGTCTGTACCCTATTTCTACAGTACGCAGGACCCACGTTGATTTATTCGGAAGGCATTTCCATGCGCCGAGATAATCTACTAAGGGAATCAGCCTCTCGAGGCTGGTCTCGGGTGTTACTTGAGTCTTGTTTTTCGCTCCCTGAAGCGGATGTCCGGCAGGGGACGAAATACGATTTTCGATATTTGGACACTCATCCCGCCCAGTCGCAGGTCTCACTCGAGGCGACTGGAGCGTGACGTGCCTGAGGGAAAACGATGTGGCCCGAAGCGTCTGTGACGGCGGGATTACCACATCGTTTTCCCTTCGAGAACGTCGGGCGAGAGACAACCTCGGTTGTTCCCGCGCGAAGAGGACCGCTCTCAGAAGTCCTACCGCAGCTAGGACTTCTTCCCAGCAGCCTTCTTAGCGAGAAGGACGTTCCTTAGATCGCCCTTCTGCACGGAAGCCTGCTGGTGAGAGCGCCGCCTCTGTTGCCAAGCTCCCGGAGGAGGGGCTCTAGAAGCGACGCTATCTTTTTGCACCTGGCGGTGCGAGGAGCTGGCTGACGGCTGAGGCTGCCCACTAGTGGCAGCCTTCACTGATTTTGGCCGACGAGGGAGAAACTGTCGAAAGGCCGCTGACTGTTTCCTCGCCTCCTGAAACCTGTCGACGATCGAATTAACGGCGTCGCCAAACAGGCCAGAAGGCGAGATCGGGTAGTCCAGGAGAAACGTTTTATCTTTCTCCTTCATCCCCGAGAGATTTAACCAAAGGTGTCTCTCCACCATCACCATAGAGGCCATGGAGCGGCCGATGGCACGGGCCGTCTCCTTGGTGACGCGGAGAGACAGATCAGCGGCCTTCCTAAGCTCTAATATGTGCTCAGGAGAGGGACCTTCTCCCTCATCTAGCTCTTTGAGAAGGTTGGCCTGGTTCGCCTGCAAGATAGAGAGTGTGTGCAGAGCGCTACCAGCCCGACCCACCGCCATATATGCCCTGCCCACCAAAGCCGATGTGTCCCTGCATACAGTACCGGGGCTTTTAGGGACGAAGCCGATTCGGGTGACAGATAGCTCGCGAGAGCACGAACACTAGGTCTCTTTTTACTGAATAATATATATATATATATATATATATATATATATATATATATATATATATATATATATATATATATCTTTGGGACAGGCAACAATAAATAGACAGACAATGTTCAAACACACACAGATCGTTATGCTGAAGAGCGATAACTGACGCTACAATGCGCCGGGCTCCCCTTTATAGCTTCCGGATATGCCGTCACATCTACGTCATGACGTAAGACCAATAGGATTGGACTAGTTTCATTCATACTTCAGACGCGTTCATGCTTAGGGAGTATCCCCAAATCGTCGTTCCGACGCAGTGCGAAGTTCCCTCAATATAGGGAACTAATTTTATACTTCAACCTACTTGTTTTTCAAGTAAATTGATCTTGTTTATGGATTTTACTGAAGAAAGCATGATATATTAAAAAGCATTTGTGGTCTCTGACCTATTTCAATGCAGGAGAGAGTTGATTGTAATTTTCCTAGCTTATTTAGTTTATTAGATAAAGGTGACGGCGTAATTGAGCTAAATGTGAAAAGACCCAAGTAATTCATTTTCAGGGGGTTTTTTTTGGATCTCATTCTCTTGCTCAACTTCTTTATCTCTCTATAATCTCACACACACTGTTTTTCTCAGCCTCTCTCTCTCTGGTGACTGATATTGATTTTCAGTGTTTCTACAAGACCAGAACCGCCTGCAGCAATTAGCACTCTGAACTCCAAAGATACATTAAATGCAACGTGCAAAAAACAAAACAAAAAAAGAACAAAGGAACTGCTAAACTCTCATACCACAACCAATCTTGGTAAAGGTTTACAAAGTGCTCTTCACACAGATATTGTTTTAAAAGTGAATATTTGAAAATGTCTTTTCATTAGTACTAAAATGAATAATCTAGACATTTATCTGATAATCCATGACTGCTGAATGCGCAACATGCAAAAATAATGTTTTCAATTGTTCGCTGTCATAATGTAATTGTAATTTGTTTTCTAATCTGTCAGAATGTTGAACTTTAAGGCATCTCACTCTACACAGTATTTATTTTAGTCCACCACAAGAGATCAGCTTCTTTTCTCTATGCCGGGCTTGTGCTTGCTATTGATTCCTTTAAATCAATACATGCCACAATCATATAAATAATAGTATTTGAGGCACAGGGAGTGATAGCTCATTTTAAGCCTTCATATTCATTTGCTTAAATGGCAGAAACCACTGTCTGTCAGGGATGAGATTTTAGATGAAACGGCAGTGTAGAATGTATTTATTTTATAATTGCTCAGCGTTCAAAAAATAAAATGATTATTCAAGTAAATAAGTAAGATCATATGTGATAGTAAAGTCTTTTGTTATAAAAGATTTATATTTCAAATGCTGCTCAAAACTTACTATTCAAAGATTCATGAAACAAATGAATTTTTTACAAAAAAGTAATACTGCTTTCAACATTGATAATAATAAATAATATATATTGAGCACCAAATCAGCATATAGAGGCTTATTTTACAAACATTAGTTAGTTACCCAAAAATAAAAATTCTGACATTAATTAGTCACTCTCATGTCGTTCCAAACCCATAAGGGCGAACCCATTTTTGGGTGAACTAACCTTTTAAAAATCTTACCAACCCCAAACCTTCAAATATATAATAAATATAAAAGCACCATGGTATTACAATGGAATGCACTGAAACTGTACCATGGTTCTGCCACGGCATACTGTTTTTAAGGTACTCCACTACTGACGTGAGTTGTAACATGAACATGGAAAATTCATACTTAAACTCCAGACTCGACAACGTGAATTTGTATATTAAAATAATGGCTGCTTTCAAACAGGTATCCTGATCACTCCCAATCTCCTACCATTGATCAGACAAACAGATGACAAAGCCAACACGGTGGATTTTATTTGTTCTATCAGTTTTGGAATCATAACTAAAATATCTACAGTATGTTTCTGGAAATTCTTTGGGCTAAAAATAAATAATAAAAAGTTTTAGTAACTCAAAATGTTCAAGGCTTTGGGAAATAGCCATAAGCTCTTGCTCTTGAATAATTTAATATGTATGCTTAGTAAACGCATACATATTTATGTGGCCATTTAAGTAGTTGTTATTAAAAATATTAAAAGGTTTCATGATTCATAGAGTTTTAGTTATTTTGTTTATTAATGTTGTACTGTTTAATGTTAAATCATGGTTATTTAACAGCTGACCTTGAATCCATCATAAGTGTGTGTGTGTGTGTGTGGGGGGGGTGTCTATATATGTATTACAGTATCAATATCTCTTTCAAGTTGGAAGCAATTCAACTAAAATTAGCAAAAATGTTAGAAAAAAAAGTTCATCAGCTCCGACCACTAGTTGAGATGTTCAGTTCAGTGTAGAAAACATAGGTTAACTTGATGACACAAGTTTGGAAAAGCACCTTTTATAGGCAACACAATTTCTTACTTTCTGTGTGTCAATATCTTAATGATGACACTGTCCATCTGCTGGTCAACAGAGTGAATTGCACTTGAGGACATAGACATTGTCCAGACAATGTCAAATAATTTACAAGGAGAGCAGAGGGAGAGAAGAAATTGTGCACTGTACATTTTCCAGCAGGCCCTGAATGTGACTTGTGCAAGGAGAGAAAATATTTACAAAATAATAAATATACTGCTGCTGGTAAGATGTTCAATAAGACTTAATAGGATAGTTCACCCAAAAATAAAAATTCTGTCATCATTTTCTCACCCTCAAGTTGTTGAAAACCTGAATGAGTTTCTTTGTTCTCCTGAACACAAAAGAAGATATTACGAAGAAAGTTTGTAACAAAGCAGACCATTAACTACCATAGTATTTTTTAATGATTAATGGTTGTAATGGAGTAATGGTTAATGGAGTAATGGTTTAAATAAAATATTTTCCTTTGTGTTCAGCAGAACAAAGAAACTAATACAGGTTAGGAACAACTTGAGGGGGAGTAAATGATGACAGAATTTTCATTTTGGGGTCAAACCAAAGTGAAACCACTAGCCATATTATTGAAATCAACATATACAACTGTAAAATAAGGTTTGTTTAACAGCCTCTTCCGCAATAAAAGGTGATTTCTGTCATTTTAACTTGAGATATATAAGTAACCCACTCTGCTCTCTAGTGGACATATAATGATAATACCCAGCATGACACCCTCAGTGGCTGATTTGACAGCATGCCCTTAGCTGTCTGTGCTTAGGATACCCATTAGCTGCTTACTGGCACTTACTTTAAGACTTGTTTGCACTTTACGGATTACTGTAAGCTTTTGACTCTTCAAGAGCACCAATGAAATGCTTTCTCAAATCTGATTATACCCACACAGCCCCAACCCCTTTAGTTGGTTCATTTTCTAAAAGGTCATTATGTTTAAAGCACCTGTTTATTGTCTAATAAGCATCACTGAACATAATGCTGCTGTCACCTGAATTATCCTGAAAACATGCCATGCTTTAATAATTCTTAACATATTATTATTGTGGCTTACATAAATCTTTTTACAGAGTTCACTAATATAATTATCATCATCATCATTATTAATAATATTAATATAATTATTAACAATTCCATTTCTAAGTTAAACTCAACACTGCATCTTGGATCTTGAACTTTATTTATATAGCGCTTTAACAATGACAATTGTTTCAAAGTAGCTTCACAGTGTTAAACAGGACAATATTGCAACAAAATTTGATTTGGCTAGTTTGATTTGGATAGTTTATAGAATGAAATATGACCTAATTAATATATTTAATTTGTATATTTAGTTGATTAACTTGGATCATAATTTTAGTTTTCCCAACTGAGCAAGCCAAGCCAAAGGCGACAGTGGCAAGGAACCAAAACTCCATCAGGGCATGATGGAGAAACATCTCAGTCGGTTCTCCTCTGGTCTATTATTAAACAGTGTATAATTATTATTCTGGGAACCCTGCAAGTCATAAATCATTTTAGATAGGAACATTCGAAATTTTGGGTATCAAGCAAGAGACAGGTTCATTTAGGATGGCGCGTCGATTACACAAGAATATGAATACTTGAAAGAATGGAGTTATTGCGCCGGAAACGGGTTTATTGAGGATGATGTGCTGGTGAGGCAAATTCAGAGGAGACACCAATGGACACGGGCTCAGCAGACACTCCAGGATGAGCTGGTCATCTCCAGACGCAGGTCCACCATCCAATCCGGACAAAGCCTGGATCCGGCCAACTGCAGTAAACCTTGGGATAAACAGAGAGACTAATATTAGTGTAGATGCCATTCTTTTTATGATGTAACGAGTACATCAGGTGTTATGGGAAGTGTTCCCGGTTCCGGCTGACCTAGTTAATGCAGCCTAACAATCAGTTAATTGATTTAAATAATGAAAGTTAAAAATGTTCTATGTGTATGCCATAGTAAAGAGATGTGTTTTAGTCTAGATTTAAACTGACAGAGTGTGTCTGCTTCCCGAAAAATGCTAGGAAGACTGTTCCAGAGTTTAGGTGCTAAATAGGAAAAGGATCGACCGCCTGCAGTTGATTTAGATATTCTATGTATTATCAACTGGCCAGAGTTTTGAGACCGACAGACCAACAGACGTGATGGAGTATAATGTGATAAGAGCTCGCCTAAGTACTGGGGAGCTAAACCATTTAGTGCTTTGTAAGTAATAAGCAAAATTTTAAAATGTATGCAATGTTTAATAGGGAGCCAGTGCAGTGTTGACAGAACTGGGCTAATATGATCGTACTTCCTAGTTCTAGTAAGAACTCAAGCTGCTGCGTTTTGGACCATTTGGAGTTTGTTTATTAAGTGAGTAGGGCAACCACCCAGTAGAGCATTACAATAATCTAGCCTTGAGCTCATGAACGCATGTACTAACAGTTCAGCATTTTGCATTGAAAGCATGTGTCTTAATTTAGATATATTTTTAAGATGGTAGAATGCAGTTTTACAGATGCTAGAAATGTGGCTTTCAAATGAAAAATTGGTATCAAAGAGCACACCCAGGTTACTGACTGACGATGAGGGCTTGACACTATAAGGCTATGACCGATATAGGAACGCCATCAGCGTAACCGGTGTCTGAAGCATGTGTAAACACAATCTGATTTCATTGGCTGGTTACAGTCTGACGACATAAGTGTAAATCCCAGTAGTGTAAGCGGGCGCCCGTAGTACATGTTGATAACTTGTTGCTTTCAGGAGATTCTTGTTTAAATGCGCATGTAAGACCAATACTACTGGTGGGGTGCGTTTGACTTCTTGAGGAAACTTTATGTGCTCATTACGATGCATTCACAAGACCTTCTCATGACTGAAAGATACTGGTAAAAAGCTTTGTTCTTCTTCATTCTCAACCGAGGGTAAGTAGTCAGAGTTTACACAAGAGTGTTTGGCTCTTGAAGGGATTGAGGACACTCATAGTGTCGCATTCATGGCAGCAGACTCGGTTCTCTCTTGATTCTCAATAAAGTGATGAGTATCCAGAATTGAACGGAGCATGTTTGGTTCTTGGAGAGTTTGTGTTGCAGTCGTGATGAGAAGCTCCACCTATGCTTGACCCTTTCTTGGGGGATGAGAGATGAGCGCCTACACCCCACTGGTCTCGAGGATTGTAGACAGAGTATGGGAGGAGTCTGATGGGAAGTCATTTTTCTTTCAGGAATCTTCCTCCTGCCAGCTCTAATACTTGCATTCAAAGTAAAATAAGCTGATAACATCACAGTTTTCTCCAGAACGACTGTACAGCCAAATCAAATTTTGTTGCAGTATTGTCCTGTTTAACACTGTGAAGCTGCTTTGAAACGGTCGTCATTGTAAAAGTGCTATATAAATAAAGTTGATTTGATTAATGTTGAATGTATATTTCAGAGCAATAAGATGCAGAGAAAGCTGAGGAAGTATGCTACCCTGCGGATGGTTGCTTGGGTTAGGGTTAGAAGTAGCCTATGTAGAATTATTTCCTCTAACTTCATTTGCCTCTCTTCCCAACCACTGTTGGGTCTTGAATTTAGGGATCTGTGCTACCCTATGGGCAGGTGATGTATAGGCCTCACTAATTTTACCCATGTTAAAACACTAGCTACAGTGGGTCCTGGAGAAGTGCCTTTATTTATAACATTTGTTTAGGGTAATTGAACAGAGCTGCAGCTCCCCTGTTGCTGCTTAGGAAAAAGTTTATTACAAGAATCTGTGCAATTAAGAGTTTTCAACTGTTGTACTCCAGCCTTTTCTGTATGAATGAAGGTTGCAGTTGTGGTATGAAAAGATCAATAGTTAAAAACTCCCTGTGGCAGGCATTTCCTGAGAGCTGTGTCAAGCAAGAAAAACCCTGTTGTTGTGGTTTTCTGTAAAAGCTCTGCCTTTAGGGCTGAAGTAGTCCACAAGTGGTGGAGGAAAGTTCTAGAGGCTGGGACTTCCCTTGCTATAAAGCCATAGAAGCTAGAATATCTTCCATTCTTGTGGGAGACATTGCCATAGGGATGTTACCATTACATGGCTTGTGTATGTCTCTTTTGGCATGCCCTGGGTTGATGCTTTGACTCTGGCTAGGTTATACATTGAGTCAAGGTATGCTATGTCCACTCTGTTTGTGCATATACTCACCTAGTGAGGCAGGAATCCCCATGAAGGACTAGGTTTTTGTTCCCCAAAACGTTGATCCAAGACGCAGTTGAGTACCGCTTCAATAGAGAATGTCTCAGGAACTGTAACCATGGTTTTCTGAAAAGGAGAATGGGACCATGCCATTGGGTCAGCCTGCACATCTCCTTTAGACAAAGAAGTTGATGACATGCACAACAGGATTTAACTCTTTTACATCCAGGCGCTCGGTGTATGTCGTTATGGCCTGTCACCTGCCAATGAAATTGGAGTGTGTTTAAACATGCTTCAGGTACCTGTCAAGCTGACAGTGTTTCCCATTGAATTGATCCAAGAGGCAGTGTCTCATTTTAACATTGACTTTAATATTATTTAATTTAATAACACATATCCACTATTATACACGCTACCACACAAATATTTGACATATGTAATAATAATAATAATAATAATAATAATAATAATAATAATAATAATAATAATAATAATAATAATAATAACAAGAGTTACATTTATATAGCAATTTTCTGGGTCCTCAAAGAGCTTTACATGGACGGGGGGAATCTCCTCATCCTCTACCAATGTGCAGCATCCACCTGGATGATGCGACAGCAGTCATATTGTGCCAGAACGAAAGGAGACCAAGTGATGCAGCCAATCAGTATATGGCGATGTTTAGGAGGCCAATGGGTAAATTTGGCCAAGATGCCGGGGTTACACCCCTACTCATTTTCTGAAGGACATTCTAGGATTTTTAATGACCACGGAGAGTCAGTACCTCGGTTTAACGCCTCGCCCGAAGGCCGGTGCTTGTTACAGTACAGTGTCCCGATCACTATACTGGGGAATTAGGACCCACACAGTAAATTTGACACAAAAAGTTTGTAGACCCGTAGCGACTACAATGAGTTTCTTACTGGGTTTGTGACATCACAAACCCTACAATTTACATAAACTCTGCCTCTGGAACACGCAAAACAAAGGGGGATAGATCATGATGGGCTGCTTTAGAGAAGAGAAAGAGTTGTTGTAGAGCACATTTAGGAGTCTACCCAAGCTGTCCATCTTTTTACACACTCTAAAAAATGCTGGGTTGCTTTAAACCAATGTTGGGTCAAATATGGACTAACCCAACAATTGCGTTGTTTTAACCCAGTGATTGGGTTGTTTTAATCCTGCGGTTGGGTTAAATATTTGCTTAAGACAACCCAGTCGCTGGGTTAAAACAACCCAGTCGCTGGGTTAAACCAACCCAATTGCTGGGTTCGTCCAATTTTGACCCAACATTGGGTTGTTTTTTACCCAGAATTTTTTTTAGAGTGCATTTATTGCAATACAGTAAATAAAAAAAGCAATAGCATGTCATAAAAGCGAGATGATAACATAAGTTATAACTGTTATTAAACAAAACTATATCTGTTCTATCTTCATGCACCATATATTTGTTTCCACACAAACATTTTATAGATTATCATGACCTGAAGATAGTTAATTCCACATCAGCTACATATATTCATCAACCATCCAGAAATGTCCTGTTGCATTCTACATGTTGTCACATCTCTCCATCATTGTCTGACTCTGGTTTGAACATAAAAGGCTGAACAGTGTCTGACATTTTCAGTGCGTGTCTGCAAGAGGGATGCATGAGCTATTGAAGCGGCGCTCTCTTCTAAAACGGGCAGGGAGCAGCAGCTCATTTGCATTTAAAGGAAAACGCACAAAATCTTTGTTTTTCTGCTCACCCTAAAAAGGTGACAATTTTAACATTATATAAAAAGATCTGTGATGTATTTTGAGCTAAAACTTCACACATGCTCACACACACACACACACACACACACACACACACACACACACACACACACACACACACACACACACACACACACACACACACACACACACACACACACACACACACACACAGGGGACATTGGAGACATATTTTACATCTTGTAAAAAGGGGCATAAAAGGACCCCTTTAAATGCCTTTTATTTCCTTGACACAGTTATTTTGGCTTGCTCAATTAAACATGACTTGAATTGACATGTTAGACATGTTATTGGGCTATGAATTGGGTTAGAATATTTTATAAAGTACTCCAAATCCTTGTTGACACATCATAACATGTCAAAGTGAACTGCTGAACTCCTGAGTTGATGTTCAGAGTGAGTTCTGTGAGTTGTCTCCAGTTTATTTTGATCTATATGAAAGTGAACAGGCAGGGCTGGACTGCAGGCTGAGTCATTAGAGTTCAGCCGTAGACTCGTCCTGTGGCAGTCATTGTTTTAAGAGCCAGAATCTACTGTTTTAGTCTTCATCATTGTGGCAGTAGCCAGCTTTTTCCTGAGAAGTGTATAGTATCTTGTACAATGTGCTATAATTCATCAAAGGCTGTAACGGTAAAAGTTTTGATTAATGTTTTATTTTATTTTATTTTTATCAAGTCCAGTTCTGAATTAGCAAAGAAATAAAACTGTCATGCCAACAATACCGCCTGATTTGAGAAACAAATAATGCATAAGCTCAGCTGAATTCCTGCCACAGCCTAATGTGAAACCATCAAGCTTAAATGAAATTACAGTAATCGGATAGTCTTTGGAAACCATATATTCTTCTCATGCAGGCCCATTTCTAAAGGGGATTATTGCTTAATGTCACTATATGAGCCCATCACACACCTGATGAATAGTAAACAGTGAATCTCTCATCACCACCTGAAAGACATGAGGTATAGCAGATGGTTTGTCTTTTAGAGCATCAGAGTGAGATGCAAATTTTATGCTTTTTTGTTGTTATTTTTTTAATATTGCTGGATGGATGCCTCAGCTGTCTTTGTGCCTGCACAGCCTGAAGGATTCAGAATCCTGCTCTGCACGCTTGTCACTCACTCTTTTGCTGTCCTAAATAACAACAGACTCATGCAGAGCTATTATGAGCAATTATATATAACCCAGAGCTAAGCCAGAAGCTACTTGGGAAGCTGTTCCTCATCTGCAGGGTTAATCTCTGCACTTCTGGATCATGCCAAACAGAGTAGGAGTGAAGACTTAGACCTTTTTCAGTCTCCAGTCATGCTTTTCTTTCTGCTTCATCTTTGTGCCACAAGCATCAAAGCAACCATGTTTTTTTGTTGTAAGATAAGCATTATATGACAAACAAAATACATAATTTTTACAACATTTTCTGCCTAGGGCCCACTAATCAAATGATCAAATGTGTGCCATGTAACTCTTCCAATACCGTGTTATGATGTATCAAATTGAATAGCTTGTTAAGAAGAAGTTTTAACTTTTACAAGTAATTTAATGAATGGTTTTCGACTGGTAACAACCAAAGAATAAATAAATAAATAAATAAATAAACAAATTCACAGAAACAAATAAGAACACCATTTGCATGGGCAATAAAATGCTTTCTTTACGCTTTATCTTTGTGCTGCAGGCAGGAAAGCAATCCTGCTGATAACAGGCAGATGTTGCTATAGCTTTTGACTCGACCAACTCTGCCTGATTCCACAATCATTCTCCCTTTTCCCATCGTATATCAGCTTTGAGAGGTGTTATTATATTAGAAATGTAGAAAATATTCAGAGTGGAAAGTGGAAATAAAGTGCCTAATGGATATTTTATAGTGGGAATAAAGTGTTTAAATATGGTTATGTTATAGTATATATGGAGGGCTTTAGGGACAGGGACAAGTAATGTTCCAATAAAGCACCCATGTTTTTATATTAATAAATATAATCATATACACTGAATATGTTGTTATTATTGCATACTGTTATATGATATAATATGATTAGCTTAGTGCAAATAGCATTTAAGCTAAGATTTTAAACTTTGTGTTGCTATTTACACTTACACTGTAAATAGCATCTATCACTATTTCTATTTTACTGCTGTGATATAATTAACATAAAAAAACAACTCTATATAAGACTTTTTCCATTCTAAGCAATATATTTATGCACTGAAAATCTGAAATTCAAAATCTATTTTAAGCCTGGGAATTCAGAAAGTAAAAAAAAAACAGTCTGTGCATGGTCCAAAATGTTTGTAGTCTCTTAATGAACCATGGGTGTGTTTTGGCGTAATGTGCAATAAACCAATCAGAGTCTAATCTCCCATTCCCTTTAAAAGCCAGTTGCGCTTGCACCATAGAGGATTTGCCATTTACATGCTGGAAAGACTGAACGCTTCTCCAGAGAAGAATCATTTTATTTGTAATATTTAAAAATGTTTGTGTGCTGCTGCCTTGTGTGTGTAATAACCAGACACACGATTCCGATCTAATATGATTCTGACCTGTAAGGTTGCCAGAATAATAATCATACACTGTTTGTTAATAGGCCAGAGGAGAACTGGCACCCCGACTGAGTCTGGTTTCTCCCAAGGTTTATTTTTCTCCGTCATGCCCTGATGGAGTTTTGGTTCCTTGCCACTGGCGCCTTTGGCTTGGCTTGCTCAGTTGGGGACACTAAAATTATGATCCAAGATATTCAACTAAATATACAAATAAAATGTATGAATTAGGTTTTATTTAATTCTATAAACTATAATACAGATCTGCCAACATTGTCACTATATGATAAATTAAAATAAGCTGATAACATCACTGTTTTCTCCAGAACGACTGTACAGCCAAATCTAATTTTGTTGCAATATTGTCCTGTTTGACACTGTGAAGCTGCTTTGACACAATCGTGATTGTAAAAGCGCTATATAAATAAAGTTAATTGATTGATTGATTAATAAGTGGAGTGTATGCACCTTGTGCACCCGCCTATATGCGCATATTACTAATATGCCCTTTGAATAAAACAAATACTGCGCTATTGACTTTAGACCAGGGTTTTGTTGGTCAATGCCTCTGTCGTTTTCAGTTTCCTTAGAATAGCAATGAACACACCTCGTTTCCAGCCCATGGGCGAACAAATGGGTGCGAGAGCATTTTCTATTTAAACAAATAGGCGTGAAAATTATAGCTGTGTTGGGCTGAAACTAGTAAAAACACTTGCTTTGCGCTTGCCGTCACATTGCGCCGGGTGTATGATAGGGCTCAAAGATTTTTTGCTGAGCTCCATGAGTTGGGCCAGTAAGTAGCTACTCAGAACAACCTTGCAATGCCCTAGAAACCACCTAAAAAACCCTAGCAACCATACAGCAACACCCTGGCAACCATCCTAAAACTGTGGATGTGGATTTCGCACAGGCAAATAACACTCACATTTTCGTTAGAATGTGTAAAAATTAAATTTTACCATGTGATTGTGTGATTGAGTAAATAGATAAAATGTCCATACACCTCTTTTAACTGTAATGTGTTAATTCATATGAATATTTATGTCATCCTTACCACTTTCCCAATTAGACCCGCTACAAATCACACATGCCAAACACCTCTACTCTCTTGATCACAACAGCCAGTGTCATGAATAGAAACTCTATTAAGAGAACTAGACAGGAAGAGTGGCAGAAGAAGAGAGACAGGCATCTAACATTAATGTCTGTATACAGTATGAAAGTGTTTCAAGTCACCATCTAATCACTTCTGAAACTGATTGGACCCTTCAAAGCACAGCAAGCGCTTTTGATTTGTGTCTGTGTTTGTTCCAAAGCCCACCCACTCCTTCATTAAACATCACTTCCCGAGTGAGGATTTGCTTCTTAAATTTTCATTAAAAGGAATATGGCCTGAGGACTCAGACACACTAATACCACACACATAAGAGCATCGAGACTGACTCTTCTGTCACAGTGAGAAACTGGGCGTGAAAGTGTTTATCTGGGGCTTTGGGATTATCAATGAGCAAATTACCACTGATCCAGCAGAGGGTCTCAGTCTCTGGCAGACCGTGTGGCTCTGGACTGGAGATTCTCTCTCTAGGGTTTAAGAAGGATGGGAAAAACGAGGGACAAATGACTGTACTTTATTTTGATGCAGCATATGTGGTCTATTCCTAATGGCTCATTATTGATTCTTCCTTTTTGATATTATGCCCCTCCCCTTTTCCTTTGGAGTATCTGTGTGAGTGTGTTTTGTCTGAGAGTGGTGGCTCATGCTGAAAGAGGCAGAGAGCACTACTCCCATGAGAATTCATCTCAATACCAGCCCTGAGTGACTTTTCCTCCAGCTGCACCAATGACTCTCCATACACGCTTGATGCACGGATATGGACTGTATTATATATTGGCATTGCTGACACTTTTCATGTCACAAGGTAGGTGTATGTGTTGTGTCAGTCACATATATAAATTGCGTCTTTATTTATTCTCTATTTTTCTTTCTCTGTTGATTGTTTTGTCAGTCATTTAAAAAATGTAAGGTTTATGCTTAGAACATGAAAAAACCAAGCTTGATTTGTGCAATGTTTCATTCAAGTTAGCTTATTAAGTAAACACACCCTGTTATCAGGATATTTCGATTTTTTTTTAACTGAAAAACAAGGCATTTTTGTAGTCTTTGGACAGTATTTGTCTTTTCTCTATGTGTTTATTTATGTTCATATACTAAGTTTTTGTGTTATACAGCAAACATGTGGATGCCCTTGTTCTGTGAAGAATCCACCTGACCAATGAACTTGCTTGGAGACCTCCTCACACAATTTAGAAACAATGTTCATTGTAACCAAAAAATCAAACAAACACATTTTGTATTTGACACTTATAACAAGTATAATACACTAGAATTCTTCATGCCAGATGTATCTGATTTATATGACAGTAATGAATTCAGATAGCTTTGTTTGCTTGCAGTGTTGCCTCCTAAAGCTCACTAACCTCATTTAGATCTAATCTTACATGCAAATACAACATTTCTGTCTGAACTCATTCCAGTGAGGGGGTTATATAAAGTGAGCCACCGCCACCAGATGAACTTTGCCTTTTGAAAAGAACATGGAGATCACATTACCAGAAATCATAAATTACCATACATAAGAAAAAGCCAATAACCTGTCAGAAACTGCACGCATTATGCAGATTTCTACTGGATAGTGTCAAAGCACTATACAGGTGGCATGTCACTGCAAATTATTCAAAATATTAGTGGGACTCAATTGCATCAATAATGGACGCAAGCGAATGATTTTCCTTGTTGATGTAAACGATTTTTGAAGCTATGCACATGTACTGCCCTTCCTGCATAACATTATCAAAAAAGAGCAGTACATTAGACTAACAATCACCTGTCATAGTCTTGCCAGAGGCATAGTGCAGCTAAACCCATGTGTATCGAGAGCAGGGTTCTGAACACATGGCTGAGTGACTTAAAACCTCAGGGCTAAATTCAGTCTCAGTCGCTATAACCTCATCTCTGTTTGATCTGAAGCCACAGTGAAGGCAAAATCTTTGAGAAACTGATGGTGAACGAAGATTTTGCAGAACATTTACTCTGAAATTGGCTCATTTTGGAATAAAGTATAGGCTGCTTTTGTTCTTGTTTGTTAGTGTTCTCCAACGCTCTGATAAAAAACAAATATCTGCTTGCTGCTTTATAGTTGGCGGGCTACAGTGTTATGCCTGTAACATTGTGCATAACCAGCGGTATGTGGATGTAGGCTGCTCCAGCCCCGAAGTCATCACCTGCTCCCACTCCCACAAGGGCTTTAAGCATCGCTTCTGCATCAGGACCGAGAGTGGTAAGAATATCGCCCTTGACTACAACCACCCACCAGCAACCACTAGTATATCAATCAGAAATGGCTGCCTGGCTTCCCATGTCTGAGGCAGTCATTACATGAACATCAATTACGGTGTAGAATAATGCATCATGATCTTTTTGGTGACAATTTGGTACGTTAAAATCATGGTGAGGATTTCTGAAATCCTTTAAGCAACAGAACTCCAACAGCGACACCTTAATCCTCCCTGTGAGACTCCCTGCGTGTAATTGTCATCACACTTTGGCAGCAGAAGGAGCATTAGAGGCGGATGATCGCTCCTCAGAAAAGACCAACTGAAGTTAGTGATCACAGTGTTCCCTGCGCCCCTTCCCCCAGTCTAATTAACCTGCTTTAACCCATACTTCCAACACTTTCATTTCCCAATCAACCATAACAACGTACATGGGTTATGTAATATACTGAGTTCATAGACAGTGAATTAATAAATTCTTGAAAATAAAGGTTCTGTATTTGGCATTAGAACCTTTATCATCCATGTAACCCTTCCATAGTATAGAAGGTTCTTTATTGTGAAAAAAGCTTCTTAAGATAATTAAAATATTCTTTACACTAAGTAAAAATTATTCTTTTTAAGAAATGTTCACTGAAAGGTAAATTCTTTGGATAACCAAAAATGGCTATTTTATAGCATTGCTGTGAAACCCTAGCCTGACAAGCCAGACCCACATCAAGTTTGGTCTGGAAACTCACCGGTCACCGTATACAGTCGGCAAAACTCAAAACACATTTTTAAGAATGACTTCAGTGCCGTTCTTTGTTCTTTTCTCAGAGAAAAGCTTAACTCCAGGTCTTCCAGAGTCGCGGTCAAAGCTGATTCGAAAGACCGCCGTTCGCCAGCTTCGGTGTTTACTAGAAGCACGCAAGTGCAACTTAAGCCAATATGTTAAGCCCCACCCATCGACTTTATACACGATGTGATTGGCCCGACCAGAGTTTGGTTTTTACAGCTCAGACGTGTATTGAGAGTATTGAGAGACACTCGCAGCAGATTAGATTTGCTGCCGCCAGGGTGCTTCTTGATTTCTTGGCTATCGAAACCTGCATTTTGGAGCCTTTATTTTTATGGGGGGGGGGGGGGGGGGGACACTGAGTTTCAGTCAATCTCATGTCAATCTTGAGTACCTATAGAGTAGTATTGCATCCTTCATATCTCCGAAAAGTCTTTAGTTTTATTATATTTATAAAAGAAATATAGGCTGTACCGGGTCTTTCTGGAAAAAAACGAGCGGCTGGAGGCGTATGAGTGTGTTGGCGGAGCTAAAGAATGACCAGTGCGAACAAAGCGGTGACATCCTCAAGCGTGGAGAAACCCATTGCTATCGATCAGATTCAGCTAATACATATATGATCCAGAATCAGATTCGGAGGCTGAAATAAATTGAACAGGAGAAACAGCAACAGCAGGACGTCCGTCTCAGTGATATGTACTGTATTTAGTGGCCTGTCAACATTTGTGTGTGTTTACTCGCAGTTTATGAGGACATGATTCGGTTTATGGACTATTGTATGTGACTAAACCTTTGCAGTAGCAAGCAAAACGGTTTTGCACGTCAGACTAGTGCAGACTTCTTCCAAAGCAGGACCGAACCTTTATCGCTGGGACCGCTCCGTTAAAAACACACTTCTTTGGTAACTGTTGATTTCGTGAAGTCCTGTGACAGCAGTGACCGTGGAGATCCACTTTGCGACACGACTGAAGCGATGTTGTGAAGCTTCCTGTCATTTCTGCGTTCAAATCGGTTCAAATGCAGCGCTGCCTTCCCGGAATGCTGTGCTGAAGCGTTGAAGTCGCTTGATGTCACCCATAGGAATAAAGTGGAGCGTGACGCGGACTATAACGACATAAGTGTTCACGGACGACTGGATCTGCACCTGAGCAAGTGTTTATGGGCGTGCATTTCCTCTCTCGCTCTAGTCACACGCGCACACGGACCCTACCGGGAGAAGAGCCCGTACGGCCCATACAAGGACCTTCCGCTCTATCGACGTCAAGCCGACCCATACTCGAAAAAAACTCTCCGAAACTTGTAAGAAACCGGAAGGAGTATTTTTGACACAGAAATACTCCATCAAACGTCCAACATTAGTTTTTGAAACTTTATCTATGTTTAGGATGGGAATCCAAATCTTTAACCATGTAAAAAGCTCAGTATGCATGAAACAGCATTTCACCCCCCCCTTTAAGAGTGATGCTTGAGGCTTCCAGCACAACTTTCAGATATCACTGCATGAGGGAAAAACTTTTTAACATGAAAACCTGACCGCATTTATGACCCAAATGGCATTGACAGAACACAGCCAGACTCTCAGACAGACAGTCCTCCAGATAGGTAACAGGCCTGCAAAGTCGAATTGATAAGGCTGATAAGAGCATTTAGACAGCGATCATCAGGGATTTCTCTCTCTCTCTCTGTGTTGGATCATCGGCCAGCCATAATCCTCCAGAGTTATCCACTTTCACAAGTTGAGCCAGCTCTGCCTCCCTCCACGGCTCAGCATGCCTCACAGACCTGTCACATGACTCAGCCCTGAGCAAGTGCTCATGCCACTTGTTTTACTGGAGTGTATGGCCAGATCTTCTTCTTTTAGTTGAAGATATGCGCTAGCTTCAATATAAGTTAGACTCTAACAACAGTTTCTCTGACATGTTGCTGATCGTCTAATAATTATGTCAATAATTATGACTCCTCTATCAGTGGTAAAGATGAACTTACAATTGAAGTCTTTGCAGAGTGTGTAGTACACCTATGATTCCTCACTATGAAGCTGTCTTAATTATCCTTTTAGCAGTTAGACTACTGTAGGTGGATAAACTTATGGTTATGCATTACTGACATAACTCCTGTAAGTAGATTTGTTTCTATGTAAACAGTCCCTTGGTATCCTTGACTGTATCATGAATTTGGCAGGAATCGCTAATAGAAATAAAAATGCTCAGATATTTATTTGTTGTTGATGTTGTTGTTGAACTAGTCTCATGTTAATATGTACAATGTTTAAAGGGATACTCCACCCAAAAATGAAAATGATCTCACTCTCATTCCGTCCCAAATGTACTGTCTTTCTACAGATAAACATAAAAAAATCTGTGAGTCCATATAATGCAAAAGTGTACATGACCAGAGCTGATACATCAAAAACCACACAAAGTGAATAAGATGGTAATTCATACGACCACAGTGGATGGAACAATCTTCTGAAACAATAAATGTAAACTCTAAACGAAAACTCATGTGACAGAAGTTACGCAGAAGCACAGAGGTACATCACTTCCTTGCGTGAGTTTCATTTACACTTACACCCAGTGAACGCAAACAACATATCTGATAAGACAGTTTGTACTTTAAAAAGTTTCAAATATTCATTTTCTCACACATACACAAGTATCATTTTGCTCAAGATTTCCATTGTGTTCACATTATTTGGTTTGAAATTGAATCATCAGTTTTGTGGGTTCCACATGCTTGGATTGATTATATTTCTAAAGATTTTATTTAAACGTCTGGTATGGATGAGGGTGAGTAGATGGGAACATTTTTGGATGGAGTATGCCTTTAAGTTGTGTGATTTATTTAAACCTTGCCCCTTAAAGTCCAAAGTTTGAGGTAGATTACCCAACTTCTCACATTCATTTTTGTTTTGGGTTTCACTTCTGAAGACAGACAGTGCATCCCAATCAATATAGCATGCACAAGATTTCACTGGTAAGGAGCGTGGCTCGCTACACATTAGGACACAGATGACTCCATTTCTGTCAATATGACAATGTAAAATGTACAGTGCCACTATTAAAAGTACATGATGATAAATACTTTGCTTTAACTGTGTTTAGGGGTTGCATTGGTTGTCTTCCCGGTCATAAGTGACCAGAAACCGTCTCAGGTTACGTATGTAACCCTAGTTCCCTGAGGGAACGAGACGCTGCGTCGAAACGCTGTGAGAACGCCTCTGCGTTAATGCGTCGTGAAGCGCCTGTAGAACCATTCCATCGGGAGATCGATCGTCGCCGACGTGATGACGTCGCCGACGTGATGACGTCATCAACCGGAGACTATAAAAGGTCCGCGAACACAAACAGGAACTAGCTTCTGATAAAGCCTGAAGTAAGTGATCACGGGCACGCCGGGAGTATGGCAGGGCGACGCAGCGTCTCGTTCCCTCAGGGAACTAGGGTTACATACGTAACCTGAGACGTTCCCTTTCGGGGAACTCGAGCTGCGTCGAAACGCTGTGAGAACGCTTATACCCACATCGCCATAGGACCAAGTGTCTCGTATGTGTGAAGCCGAAGCGCACACGGTTACGAGAGTACCTGTGCCCCAACTGTAGATGCCAGGTCTACTTCATAGAACCTGACGAAGGTTAAAGGAGACGACCATCTGGCCGCGTTACAAATATCGTGGAGGGAAGCCCCCGACAAAAGTGCTTTTGAAGCAGCCATACCCCTGGTTGAATCATAAGCAAGTGAGATGGCCTCGACCACCCACTTGCTCTTCCTCTGCTTAGATACTGGGGCCCCTTCTTAGGGGGCCCGAAACAGACAAACAGCTGATCAGTTTTCCTCCACAGGGCAGCTCTGTGGACATAAGTATCTAACGCCCTGACAGGGCACAGCAGATTCAATCTTTCCTGGTCTGACGTCGTGAAAGGAGGAGGACAGAATGCCTGAAGAGTGATGGGGCCCCGTGGGCTCGTAGGAACCTTGGGGACATAACCCGGCCTGGGATGCAGAAATGCTTTCACCATCCCAGGCGCAAACTCTAAACATGAGGGCCCTACAGACAGGGACTGAATATCTCCTATTCTCTTTAGAGATGAAATAGCCAACAAAAATACCGTCTTGAGGGTAAGGAACTTATCCGAAACCTCCTCCAAGGGTTCGAATGGAGGCTCGGACAAGCCCCGTAAAACAATGGCTAAGTCCCATGCAGGGACCCTCGAGTGCATCACAGGCCTCAACCTTAAAGTGCCACGGAGGAAACGTGTAATCAGAGGGTGTCTTCCCAAAGACTGATTGACAGCAATTTCCCCTGGGCCCACAGGAGGATCCGATGTGCCAATTTGTCCAAAGGACGGGACCTCAGACCCCCCTGGTGATTTATGTAGGCGACCACCGACGTGTTGTCTGTCCTGACTAACACATGGTGGCCCCTGAGGTCGGGCAGGAACTGTTTCAATGCAAGAAACACTGCGAGCATCTCTAGCCGATTTATGTGCCAGTGCCGCTGATGTTCCTGCCATAGACCCTGGGACGAGCGACCACTCATGGTCGCCCCCCAGCCCGTGAGAGAGGCGTCTGTCGTTAGCGTTACGCGACGAACATGAGCCCCCAACACGGGACCCTGAGATAAAAACCCCGGGTTTTTCCACATGACCAGAGCACGTAGGCATCGCCGCGTGACTTTGATCGTGCGGAGCGGATTTCCCCTCGGGGAGAACCCCTTCGTTTTGAGCCACCACTGCAGTGGCCTCATGTACAGTAGGCCAAAAGGTATCACGTTGGACGCTGCTGCCATGAGACCTAACAGTTTCTGGAACTGTTTCACAGTGACGGCCCGGCCTAGCTTCTGTTCTCTGACGGCTGCCAGGACCGATGCTATGCGTGTTGGCGATAATTGCGCCCGCATAATTACCGAATCCCAGTTCACACCTAGAAAAGTGGTTCTCTGAGCCGGAGAAAGCACACTCTTCTTGGCGTTCAGCCTCAACCCCAGCTTCGACATGTGGGCGAGAACAGCATCTCGATGCTGAACCGCCATCTGCTCTGTATTCGCTAGAATCAGCCAGTCGTCGATATAGTTCAGTATGCGGATGCCCTGTAGACGCAGCGGCGCCAGAGCTGCATCCACACACTTGGTGAACGTGCGGGGTGACAGTGCTAGACCGAAGGGAAGTACACGATATTGGTATGCCTCTCCCCCGAAGGCAAACCTCAGGAACTTCCTGTGATGTGGAAGGATGGAGACATGAAAATACGCATCTTTGAGGTCTATGGTGACAAACCAATCCTCCGATTTGACCTGCGCTACAATCTGTCTGAGTGTAAGCATCTTGAATTTGAGCTTGGCCACCGAGCGATTCAATAGCCGCAGATCTAATATCGGGCGTAAGCCCCCATCCTTCTTCGGCACGATGAAGTAACGGCTGTAAAAGCCAGACTCCCTGCTGGGAGGGGGAACCCTCTCTATAGCCCCTTTTTGCAGGAGTGTCTCTACTTCCTGTGCCATTACCAGAGCCTGCTCCGGGCCCACCTCTGTAGGTAGGACACCGCAGAAAGGAGGTGGCCGACTTCTGAACTGAATGGCGTACCCCTTTTCTATTATCTGCAGGACCCACTGAGATCTATTTGATAGACGTTTCCACTCGTCTAGAAAATCTACTAAGGGAACCAGCCTCTCGAGGCTGGCCTCTGGTGTATTTTGAGCAACAAGCACAGTGCCCTGAAGCGGCGGACCGGCAGGGAACGACTGACTTGACTGCTCGGGAGCCCCCCGAAGGGGGAGCGGACCACCCTCGAGTGGCCCGCGGGGACCGTCTGCGCCCCGGCATTGCGGCGGGGTTGGCAGCGCGGCCCCCAGAGGGCGCTGCAGGACAACGGGTACCGTAGGCAGAGGTAAACACCGTTTCCCTTCGGAGGGGACTACCCTCAGCGTCCTTTTGTTTCCCCTGCCCTCCGAGGAGGGGGCGGACCACCCTCAGGTGGCCCGCGGAGACCCTCTGCGCCCCGACATTGCGGCGGGGTTGGCAGCGCGGCCCCTTGAGGGTACCGAAGGAAGACGGGTACCGTATGCTGAGGTAAGCACCGTCTTCCCACGGAGGGGAAATTAAGGGAACCAGCCTCTCGAGGCTGGCCTCTGGTGTAATTTGAGCAGCGAGTGCAGTGCCCTGAAACGGCGAACCGGCAGGGAACACCTGACCTGACTGCTCGCATGCCCTCCGAGGAGGGGGCGGACCACCCTCAGGTGGCCCGCGGAGACCCTCTGTGCCCTGACATTGCGGCGGGGTTAGCAGCGCGGCCCCCTGTGGGCACCGAAGGAAGACGGGTACCGTGTGCTGAGGTAAGCACCGATTTCCTTCGGAGGGGAAATGCCAGGGACGATGCATCGCCCCATAACCATAGTGTCTCAGCCCAAATATATTACTATATGCAGATGTATGTGGGCTGAACACTCTATATGATACCGGTTTCCTCCATGACCTAGACACCTCGGTGTGCAGGTCAGGGAAGAATGGCAGGACGTTGATGCTTTGCACGAGAGGGCAGGAATCGCTCATCTAATTTCGTTTTCTCTGATTTCGATGGGATTCAGATATTTCAGCCAGCCAGTCATTCCTTATTTTTATATTTAACCTGGCCACAGCTCTCGTGAGAACCTCAACTCACTAGCGGGTGACTGAAGTGGCGAGTCTTCAGTCGCGATGCTCTCAACGTCCACCTCCTCAGAGCTGGATAGTTGGAGCACCGGTGCCCCGCCCAGGGAGGAAGAGACCGCAGAGCGGGCTTCCAAACCCCGAGACGAGACACTGGACGATACAGGTGAGGGCTGAGATAAGGCTGGGCCCGTCTCAAACCCCTCTGTAAAGTCCATGTGTGAACCCCACGACTGAAGCCACCGCTCTGCCTCGGCAGCAGCGGGACCAGAGCCGCGGGGAACACGAGCCGAGGCACCCTCCTCGAAGAGTGCCCGGCGGGAGCGCAGCGTTCTCAGTGGCATACGCTCACAGTGCTCGCAAGCAGCCCCCTCGAGGGCTGCCTGGGCATGCTGCGCTCCCAAGCAGGCTACACAAAGAGAGTGTGTATCCCCGCTCGTGATGTAGCGTGGGCAGGGATGAACACACCTCTTAAAGCTGCTTTCACTCGCCATTTTACTCTATCTATTTTATTTTCTCTTTGTTTGTTAATATATACTGCAATATTTAACAAAAGGGTGGAAAATCTCTGGATATAGACAGACAAAAACACCAAATAGACAGACAGGTTCACACAGATCGCTTGCTGAAGGCTCAGAAGCTAGTTCCTGTTTGTGTTCGCGGACCTTTTATAGTCTCCGGTTGATGACGTCATCACGTCGGCGACGTCATCACGTCGGCGACGATCGATCTCCCGATGGAATGGTTCTACAGGCGCTTCACGACGCATTAACGCAGAGGCGTTCTCACAGCGTTTCGACGCAGCTCGAGTTCCCCGAAAGGGAACTAAAAATTAAACTTCCTCCACCCCATTAAAACCAATGCAATTTATTTTTCTTCAATAATTTTTTTCTTTTTAATTTTGTATTTTGAGATGATTTGATGGTATTTTTTTAATATTTATGCAATAATTATTGTCTATTTTTGCCATTTAAAATTATTTAAAAAATAATATTTTTTGAATATATATTTAAAAAATATCAAATACTATTTGTATATTAAAAAATTGTTAGAAATAGTGTTTTTTTTCTGTGAATTTGTGTTTTTGCAGATTTCCCATTAATTTCCTATGGTGGTCATTTTTGACCGAAGAGCACACGTGGGAGTATTTTTTTTTACAACCACTTAGCATGCTCGAAATATACCCTCAATTTTTGTGTGTTTACATACCTAATGTTAGAAAAGTCACCAAATTTCATATCATTCCAATGAAGATGTGATTTTTAATAATTCAAAATGTGGTTCATAGGTTCAGTTTTTCATGGGTGTGTGTGTGTGTGTGTGTATAAGTGTGTGTTTGTGCATGTGTGCGTGTGTGTGTGTGAGTGGATGTGTCAATATCACACTCTTGATGTTTTACAGTGTCACCCCTTTACTGTTGTGTACTTTCTCAGCATTGTGGCCGATTTGTAAATTGTACATACAAATATTCAGAGATTTTTTGTGTTTTTGCCGATTTCCCATTCATTTCCTATGATCGGACATAACTTTTTTTTTACGACCAATTAGCATGCTCGAATCATGACCCCATTTTTTTGTGTGTTTACATACCTAATGCTAAAAAAGTCACAAACTTTCATATCAGTCCGATGAAGCTGTGATTTTAAAAAATTTAAAACAGAAAAATTTTCGGTCAGAAATGACCGAAGAGCACCAGAGGGACATCCAATGCTTATGCAAATGAAATAAAGCATCTATACAACCTTTATGTTTCTCTGCAGTCTGTTAAAGGGTTACTTCAGTGATTAGCATATGGCTTTCTATCAGTAGAAACCCTGGAGTATATTCAAATGATCGTGCTCCCATCTCTCATATCTCCCTGAGACGTGCAATCTGACTCCTGCTGCGTTTGTGCTGACACTTCCTTAGCGGCTAAATCACAATATATTGAACAGACACTTTCAGTTCTCTAACTGAACTGATTTTATGAAGATGAACGCGGTGGTGAGAAAGTGATCAGTGATTCAGTAGTGGTGGCTTTGGGAGTGGCCTCACAGGGCGGCGAAGCATTCTGGGAATTGTAGTCTTTCATCCTCATGAGACAAAAATACATTTTCTGTCTTTTCTCAGTCTAGAAAGCACCAAATTCAAAAATAATTTCTACTACATTAATGATCCAGTTTTAATACAGATTCATCTTTTCAGCACTAAAGTACCCCTTTAATTACCAAAGCTTCATTCATCATTGCTCATTAGTGACACCTAGCTACTGTGCAAAGAAATAGCACACAAATCCATTAATCCTGAGCCAGTGACCTGAGCAGACATTTGTCC
The DNA here is from genome assembly GCF_024679245.1 of Pseudorasbora parva. Lineage (NCBI taxonomy): Eukaryota > Metazoa > Chordata > Actinopteri > Cypriniformes > Gobionidae > Pseudorasbora > Pseudorasbora parva. The sequence goes on along the minus strand of NC_090174.1, from coordinate 20,339,855 downwards.
ATCAGGTATCAAAAAACAAACTAAAACCTTTCTCTGTCTGACTTTACTTGCACAAAGAAAAACCAGTCAGTCACACTAATTGTTTATTGTTTGGATAGTGACAGTATGAACAACAAAAGTGTTGAGTTGCGGTGCTGAGTGTTGAAAAGCTGTGTTGAGTGCAGTGTGTGGGAACGTAATAAATCAAACTGCAGGCTTTCCTTTAGCTCAAACAGTAGAGCATGGTGCTAGCAACGCCAAGATCATGGGTTCGATTCCCAGGGAGAGCAAGAATTGACGTGTAAAATGTGTAGCTTGAATGCAATGTAGGTCGCTTTGGATAAAAGTGTCTGCTAAATGTAAATGTATGTGCAGTGTGCACAGTTTATTGTGCAGTGTAGTGCCTATGGGTCTGAGGATATAGTGGAGAAAACTGGAGCACAGCCATTTGGGGTAGGTAAAGAAAGGATTATCATCGAGGAACTGCTTTTTTTTTTAAGATTGCACAGGGTTTAGACAATTGCTCTTCAGCCTTGGAATAGATCCTTTCACAAGGAACAGAGGATGCGGTTGAAAATGAAAATGCCTTTGCCAGCTGGTATAAGTGAGGCTACTAATGCTACTGTAGAGCCCAATATATTTACTTCCGATAAATACCAGTCCACTTCAACACTAGCATCCATTGCACTTGAGCTCCTTCGACTGTGATCAACCGTGCTAGCAGATCCCAAAGAACAGGACTCTATGTTTGGAATAGAGGAAAACTCTATTAGAGAATAACCTAGTAATAATGTATTATACTGTAGTATAATAGTATATAATATATAGCCCTAACACATATGAATGACAATGACACAACTCTGACACTCACACTTCTACTACTCCTGACACTTATCTAAAACACCACAACAGCCACAAGGTGGCGCGAGTTTCGAACCCGAAGTGGCACTTAGGCCGAACTGATCATGTATTCCAATCAAACCGAGGCCTTGTTTGTCATTGGTCATTAGATTTCTCTGTTAACAACAAAAGCCTTGAGCCGTGTCTTCATCTGGCACACCCATTCATTCTCTACACAAGCTCTGATATCTGGTTCAAATATCAGATCACAATTTAGTATCTCTCTCTGACTGATTGAAGTATGTGTGGCTACTCACCATGTGTCATTCATTATCATAATCATCTTCACTGCTGTGTAGCTTGCCATATCACTCCGTTTCTATTTCCTCATTTGCGTACATAAAGTGTTTTCCATTTGGTGCTTTGAAAACTTACCGGTCTGTCCAGTGTGTTTCCTGACAGAAGAGCAGACTGAAGACAGCAAGACACTCAAACTGAAGAAGGTACCTCGATCAGTTGCGGTTTGCCTAACCTTCATCGAAAGTCCCATTTAATCAGCAGGCTGTTGACATTAAGGAGCACATTCGGGAGGTTTAACAACAAGGTTACATCAGACAGTTGATCTCTCTTGCTGCTTGTAGCTTCCTCTTGGCTAAAAAGGATAGAGGATTGCGTCCATGCACTGACTATCAAGCCCTCAACTAGATCACCATGAAATTTCACTGCTCCCTTCCTCTCGTCCCAGGGGTATTGGAGCACCTAAGAAGAGCCAAGATCTCCTTTAAGTTCAACCTCCGTAAAACCTTATCTGGATAGGGGGATGAATAGAAGGTGGCTTTTGTGACTCCTTAATGGGCTTATGGGCCCTCTCCCTATTCCAGAATTTTATACATAAGGTGCTCCAGGAGTTCCTTCATTATTTGTCCACTATTCTGGTCTACATAGATGGCATTTTAAAATACTCCCGGAGCCTGGTCAAATATCATCAACACGTTGCGAAGGTCCTTCAGAGACTTCGGGATCTTCAAGGCTGAGAAGTGCTAATTCCACCAATCCAGGATCCAGTTCCTCAGGTACTTCGTCAACCAGAATGGTATTTTTATGGACAGGAGGAAGGTGGAAGCCATCCACAACCAGCCCACTCCCAAAACAGTCAAGGGACTTCAGTGATTTCAGGATTTGCCAATGTCTATATCTGCTTCAATCGTAAATACAGTTCAATAACTTGTCCACTCACCTCCCTACTCTGTGGTAAGCCCAAGTCTCTTAAGTTTTCCCAAGAAGCCAAGGCCGCATTCAACTCCCTGAAGTAAGTTTTCTGCAATGTGCTGCTCCTAACTCATCCTGATCTAACTCAATCCCTTCATCATATAGTTTGATGCCTCAACAACTGGTAGGAGGGGTGCTTTTGCAGCAGCAGGGGACTCCTCCCAAGACCTCATCAATGTGCTTTCCTTTCCCGTATGTTCAACATGGCGGAGAAGAACTACAACATCAATAACCAAGAACTTCTAGACATTTAGTTGGACCTAGAAGAGTGGAGCTTGAGGCAGCTTGCCATCATTTCCCAGTGTGGACAGATCACAAGCACCTTCAGTACCTCAGTGATACCAAATGACTCAACTCTTGTCTGGCACACTGAGATCTATTTTTCACAAGATTTGATTTCATGATTGCATACCGCCTAGGTTCCATGAAGGGCAGAGCCAATCGGTTGTCTTACATTTACTCTCCCGATGAGTCTCAAGAACAACCTGAACATGTTCTTGACCTGGAATAGTTTGTGAATCCCATCCAGTGGACCTATGAAGAGAACCAAGTCAGTGCCCCTGAGAATCCTCCGCTGGGTTGTCCTCCTGACCAGCAATATATTCTAAAAACTCAAAGAACCACACCTATCCATACTGCTCACTCCTCTGTTGGTACTGATCACCCAGGGGCCAGTAAAACCCTCTCATTATTTTTTCTAAGATTGTACAAGGCACAAGATGTTAGAAGATATGTTAGTGGATGTACAGACTGCACCATTTCCAAATTTTCAAATCTTCATGAGGACACTAATGATTGAAAAAATAGATTAAGTCCATATAAAAATCAGTTGTGCGTGTGTGTCGGGTAATCAATAGTGCCATGGTAGTTTCTGACCTGTGCTTGTGAAAACAAGCAAAATTGCATTTACAGTAGCGCTTAAAGATAGACATATTGATTCCTTTAATATGTCATAGAGCTGTTCAGTCATGACATCAATTTGTCCACCGTGGCAGAAAGCTAATTAACTTATCGATTAAAATAATGTCTGTGGTTAACATTACTTCTATGTTTTGTTTTGTAATATAAACTACACACTTCATGCATCAAACATGAGTCATCCATCAAACATGAATTTTGAAGCTAATAAATAGCTACATAGTTGTCAAGCAGTTTATCAAGCATGTGCAGACACTTGTGGTAGTTGTATAGTTCTTATAGCAGCAGCGTCTTATATTTTTATCAGTAAATTATGTTTTTAACCCAGACTATGTATTTTATGTTGCACAAGAAAACACAAGTTGCATCATGCAATGTTAACCACATTTTATTTTTTTCTCATAAATCCAAAACACGCCATTCTAAAAACACAGGAAATTCTTAACCCATGAACCCGCTCAAACAATGCTGAATCTCCTCCAGGTTTTAGAACTAGCAACACAACAGTTCTATTGCGACCTGCTTTACAACCCTGTCTTCAAATTAAATCCCTCTTAAATTGATTCCATGGTTTCTCAAAACATTGTTTTCGTTTATGTGTCTGCAGTTGCATTGGGAGTCATGCTGACCAGTGGCTGTGCCACAGCCCGACACTGCCACACGGAGGAGCTGCCGGGAGTCAACATCCACTGCTGCGACTCTGATCTGTGCAACAGCGCCACCCGCTGGCGGACAACCACACTGATGCCTATCTTCTCATTGACGTTTGCTTTGTTGCTTCAAGGTGTCATGCTGTCGACAAAATAATTAAGACATTTGAACGGAAAAATTACGGCAGCTACACTTGGATACAACCTTGAAATATAATTATAACATCTTTGAACACAGACCCTGGAGTGTTTAACCTTCTTCCTGTATCACATCTAATCTTCAGTTTAAAGTTGTCTTTGGATCATTTATTGGATCATTAGATCATTTCTTAAATAATAAATCAATAAATAAAAACTCACTGTAAGCCTCACGAGGACTTTTCACATGGCCAAGCAATGAGTCAACTTATTTTTTTAACCATTTAAATCATTTTAAAGCTAGAGAAGAGGGCATGCCCATTCTATGCTTTCTTTCTGTTTAGAAATTGTAGGCTATACGGATGCCCTAATGTCAAATGTCTTTGCAATCTCAAAACAAGTGAGCAATGGAAATGATGCTGATCTTTTCTCAGATATTTTTGCAATATCTTTTAACTGGGTTCAATGTGATTTTTATTCGGTTTTGATGTGATATTTAGTGGACGTATGATGTCAGTCCCCCTTAAGTTCCCACATGTGCAACCGCAGGTTTAGTTCATCACATTAACGTTGAACATGATGCACTAAAGTTTGACAACCAAGAGAGTGCTGAAATATTTTTGTCTTCATTTTTAATATTTATGTAAGACATCTAGGCCTATAGCACTGCTCTGCAAATTATGTTTGTTTAAAATGTAAACATTATTCCATAATTAAGCAAATACATGTTGTCCTACCTTGATTCACTAGCCTGTAATATTTAATAAAACATTTTTGTATTTATTATTATTGTATTGTATATATTTTGTTAAATGTACCTCTAAATGTTGTCTAAAGAGGGCTCAGATCTACAGGAGATGGCAGTGTTTCACAATCTCTTGACACAGGCGTCAATGTTCAACCTGACAAAGTCTGACACAGCAGATAGCCGCGGTGCCAACTGCTCAGTCCACTTTGTTCATCATAATTAAAGCCATGAAGCATGCCTGACTAGAGCAATATTTTACTGGGATTCATTCTTCGCTAGAAATCATGTTTGTAATATATAGTGATTCTTCAAATTGGTCCTTTGAAGAGGCGACAGATTCAGAGAACATAAGAGCAATGGCCTGTCTCATGCTGAAAGCTCTTATGAAAATAAACGGGAAGAGATCCGTGGAGGCTCATGGCTCTGTTTTGATTTGTTTAATCCAGCCTTTGAGAAAACACAGGCACTGAAAGCCATCTCTCTCAGAGTGGAGGAAGAAGTGTTTCATCTTTTAACTCTCCTCATAATTCATCCAAAAATTAGCAGAGAGAGAATGCGGAGACAGGTTTGAGAGCTGGTGTATGAAATAAGGCTGTGTACGCTCAAGCTAGACTTTTAAAGCTGTGCACTGCCTCTGAGCGCTGAAGCACAAGCTGTACTCTGTGGCAGAACCCTCAACTCTTTCCTGTCTTTAACTTCTGCTGTCACATGCCCCTGACACTGACATTACTATATATTCACAATTGAGTGCACTGAATTTGGTTAAATTCTATAATCCATTTGGTGCTTTTAAGTGAATTTGTTTTAGTTGGTTCAATATTTGTCAATGCCAGACCACAAATGAGCCAAAAGCAAGGATCTGATTTATTATTTTTGTCGCATTTAACATGCAAAATGCTTCACTAATCAACAAACTTGTTTCTCTGTGGATGAAATTAATGTTTCATTGTTGCAGTAGTCCATGTTAACCCACTGCTATAATGCTACAGTGTTCTGGGCAGTTGGCAGATCATTGTTGTGTGCTTGCTGAGATTTTCTGAGTATTTGAAAGCCAGGGGTGTAAAGAGTAGCTGAAAAACATAATTGGGTAACACTTTATAATAACTACACGCTATGAAGCATTAATTAAGCATTTGTTAAGCATTAGTAAATAGTCAATTAATCTTTTATAAAGCATTAGTAGACATTAGTAAGCAGTTTATAAATACGGTTATAAATGCTTTGTTCTTGATTTATAAGGATATTTATAATGTGTTTAATAATTGTATTTTCATACTTTATTAATGATCAATTTATCATGTATAAATTCAGTGTTACATTATTTACAAACCAGTTATTTAGGAGTTGTCGGTGGTTCATAACATAATTTAGAAAGAGCTAGTAAATGATTAATGAACTATTTAAATGTACATTTATACAGGGAGTGCAGAATTATTAGGCAAGTTGTATTTTTCAGGATTAATTTTATTATTGAACAACAACCATGTTCTCAATGAACACAAAAATTAATTAATATCAGAGCTGCTTTTATTTTTAGCTATTTTAGGGGGATATCTGTGTTTGTGCTGGTGACTATTACTGTGCATAATTATTAGGCAACTTAACAAAAAACAAATTTATACCCATTTCAATTATTTATTTTTACCAGTGAAACCAATAAAACATCTCAACATTCACAAATATACATTTCTGACATTCAAAAACCAAACAAAAACAAATCAGTGACCAATATAGCCACCTTTCTTCGCAAGGACACTCAAAAGCCTGCCATCCATGGATTCTGTCAGTGTTTTGATCGGTTCACCATCAACATTGCGTGCAGCAGCAACCACAGCTTCCCAGACACTGTTCAGAGAGGTGTACTGTTTTTCCTCCTTGTAAATCGCACATTTGATGTTGGACCACAGGTTCTCAATGGGGTTCAGTTCAGGTGAACAAGGAGGCCATATCATTAGATTTTCTTCTTTTATACCCTTTCTTGCCAGCCACGCTGTGGAGTACTTGGACGCGTGTGATGGAGCATTGTCCTGCATGAAAATCATGTTTTTCTTGAAGGATGCAGACTTCTTCCTGTACCACTGCTTGAAGAAGGTGTCTTCCAGAAACTGGCAGTAGGACTGGGAGTTGAGCTTGACTCCATCCTCAACCCGAAAAGGCCCCACAAGCTCATCTTTGATGATACCAGCCCAAACCAGTACTCCACCTCCACCTTGCTGGCGTCTGAGTCGGACTGGAGCTCTCTGCCCTTTACCAATCCAGCCACGGGCCCATCCATCTGGCCCATCAAGACTCACTCTCATTTCATCAGTCCATAAAACCTTAGAAAAATCAGTCTTGAGATATTTCTTGGCCCAGTCTTGACGTTTCAGCTTGTGTGTCTTGTTCAGTGGTGGTCGACTTTCTGCCTTTCTTACCTTGGCCATGTCTCTGAGTATTGCACACCTTGTGCTTTTGGGCACTCCAGTGATATTGCAGCTCTGAAATATGGCCAAACTGGTGGCAACTGGCATCTTGGCAGCTGCACGCTTGACTTTTCTCAGTTCACGGGCAGTTATTTTGCGCCTTGGTTTTTCCACACGCTTCTTGCGACCCTGTTGACAATTTTGAATGAAACGTTTGATTGTTCGATGATCACGCTTCAGAAGCTTAGCTATTTTAAGACTGCTGCATCCCTCTGCAATATATCTCACTATTTTTGACTTTTCTGAGCCTGTCAAGTCCTTCTTTTGACCCATTTTGCCAAAGGAAAGGAAGTTGCCTAATAATTATGCACACCTGATATAGGGTGTTGATGTCATTAGACCACACCCCTTCTCATTACAGAGATGCACATCACCTAATATGCTTAATTGGTAGTAGGCTTTCCAGCCTATACAGCTTGAAGTAAGACAACATGCATAACGAGGATGGTGTGGTCAAAATACTCATTTGCCTAATAATTCTGCACTACCTGTATATCTTATTATTTAGACATTTAGTAATGGTTACTAAGTGTGTTAATAAAGGCTTTATTATCATGTATTCCTATTGTAGTTCATGATTAGTTCAGGTAGTTATAAAACATTTAGTAGTTGTCAGTTAACTATTTCTGTGAGCTCATCTAAAGTGAGGACTTTAGAAAAAGTATGGGAAGAAGAAAATGGAAACAAAGACTCGCCAGAGAGGTAAGCATGCTATTTTCACCCTTTCCACTCACTCAGTTTTTAGTTTGGACAGATTACAATTGTACAATTGCTGCATGATGTCAAATTATGCTTGTGCCATAAAAATGATTGGGGATTTAACCTGGTAGACCATCCATATCAGCTTCAATGTTTTAATGTTTTGTTAAAGACTTACAAAATGAGAAGGGCAACTTAATAAGCTGTATTTATTGAATTAAATTAGAGATGTTAACTGATGACTGTTTAACCGATGGTTGACCGTATCAACGTTAACCGATCGAAGTTGTCGGTTGTCGGTTAAAAAAAGAAGAAGTGATATCTCTAAATTAGGCCATTATAGACAGTGGACTAAACACTACTACAGTTAGCCGTCTCATTCCAAAATCTGTTTGTGTGAAGTGAACAAATCAGCAATGTTTACATTTTGACAAAACAAAGATTTTTATTTTCTATGTCATTGCATTGTCATTTTTTTTTATTTTATATCAAGTGTACAGTTGCACATGTGTGTTTTGTTACACATTTTTGCATTTGAAATAAATGTCCATGCTCTGTAACACTCTGTTGTGTGTTTATTTCCTTTTTCTGTTTAGAAGAGAACTGAGCCTTTATATCTCCTTTGTAAATGCTTTATAAGGTATAAATAGTCCTCACTTTAGATGAGCTCACATAAATAGTTTACTGACAACTACTAAATGTTTTATAACTACCTGAACTAATCATGAACTACAATAGGAATACATGATAATAAAGCCTTTATTAACACACTTAGTAACCATTACTAAATGTCTAAAAAATAAGATGTATAAATGTACATTTAAATAGTTTATTAATTATTTACTAGCTCTTTCTAAATTATGTTATGAACCACCAACAACTCCTAAATAACTGGTTTGTAAATAATGTAACACTGAATTTATAAATGATAAATTGATCATTAATAAAGTATGAAAATACATTCAGTGTCCACCATCACTATGATCACAATTTGTGTGTAACTAACCTGAGGGGCTTTAAAGTTGTGAAATAAACTGGAGACTGGGGATGGTTTTAACACGGGTCAGTTGTAACACCTCCAATATGTCTAATCAGGAACTAGTTACAAATCATCTAATTCACTTCGCACATGCTCAGTTTAGTCCTTATTCCAGATCCATTATTGCCATAATCCTTATTTCATTATGTTACATTTCACCCCCTATCATATATAGATAGCCTATCATAATGTTACATCTCACCCCAGGGTATGTTACATCTAACCCAGACTATGGGTTGAATTGTAACATTTCACTCCTTGTATTTGAAACTAAACCATGCATTTTCTGTTTGTGTTGCAAAGATAGTTATCTCATTTAATAGAAGACACTTGCAACTAGTTTGAATCACATTATGAACACACTGGCTTAAGAGTACTCTAAGATATAGACAGAAAGGTCAAAAATATTACAACCATCCCCGGTCTCCCCCTAGTGAAATATCTTTTCTTCTGCATTGTGACAAATCTGAGTGTAATGGATTATTAAAAAAGGCAGGGATTTGTTGTTATGTACTGGTAACGGACTGGATTTTGAGGTGTGTGCATTGCAATAAAATAAAATAATATTTACTAACTTCTCGTAGTTGTAGATGCCTTACAAGTGAATGCTGATAAAAAGGAGGCATCAGAGTTCATCTCTGCTGTCACGGTGCAAAACCTTATGCCCCTGAAATGCTTGGGGACATTGCTCATGATGAAAACCCCACTGAGTTTGGAGTATTCAGAATATTTCATTATTTCTTCTATCGTCTTTCTTTCAGCAGTACTGTCTTTTTGGCGAGTTTCTATTTGTATTTACTTCAATTCTGCAGATGCAGGTTGTCATGTTTTTCTCGGCTCTTCTCATTTGTTATAAATTCAGATGTTATTGTTTTAATTCAAGGTGAGATTTCCCGTTGTAACTGTGGGGGCATAAATAAATACATTTGCATGTAAACTGAAGGATGTTGTTTACTTTGAGTGACTTTTGATACAAAATCAGATTGCAGTCATATATACAAGGTACTAAATAATAAAATAAAGAGACTATTGACTGGCATAGAATCCTGCTGTACATAAAGCAAGACTGATCTAATTTTCATAATTGAAAAAACATTATTTCACAGTGCAAACCTGATGTAAAATCAATGTTAAATTTCAATACTGATTCAATAATATTTTGATTGATACATTAACATTGATTCAATGTTGATTCAGTTTTAAATGTGATTTAATTTTAGTTGAAAAACTATTGATTTTAAGCCCATCTTGATCTATTTTTCATCATTAAAATAACATTATTTCAGGGTGCAAACCTGATGAAAAATCAATGTTAAATCTCAACATTGATTCAATGATATTTCAGTCGATGCATTAACATTGATTCAACGTTGATTCTTGTCTGCTATCTGGGAGGGTATTTATTAAGGGAACTAATGAGTTAATTAATTGAACAACAGGTGATAGGGATTGCTAATCAAACAAACTAAAACAACTAGGTCAAGGAAGACAAAGACCAAAACACAATGAAAACAAGTCCAACTGAGGAGGGAGGACAGATGGTACTGGAGACAGAGGTGGAGCTGTGGCAACGACAGGGAACGAGAGGACTGAACTGAAGCCGGAGGGACCAAGGACGAACGCAGACCTGGGGGGAAGGTGGATGCAGATGAAGCCAGGCAGCCAGTGCGATGCCTGACCAAAGCGAAACTGGAGGAATGAGGGAGTCCAGTAAAGCTGTAAAGGCAATTGTTTCCAGGTTAATCAGAGGCAGTGTTCATTTTGTTGAATTTTCATCAACAACCTGTATCTGATATTTAAAATAATCTTGCATGATCTCAGCCAGTGGATCATTTATTTAATCAACATATATCATATCGCAGTTCCATAGCATAAAGCATTAAGGGATAACATACGATTATGGCCAGCAATGCAGCTTTGAAATTTAAGTTCTGAAAAAAATTAAGATACCACTGCAAAATTATCAGTTTCTCTGGTTTTACCATTTATAGGTATTTGTTTGGGTAAAATTAACATATTTGTTTTTTTTTCTATAAACTACTGACAACAATTTTCCCAAATTCCAAATTAAAATTATATTGTAATTTAAAATATTTCTTTGCAGAAAGCAACAACTGGTCAAAATAACACAAAAGATTCAGTGTTGTCAGACCTCGAATAATGGAAAGAAAATATTAATATTAATAATATATAATAATATTAATTATTAAACAACACAATACTAATGTTAAAGTTAGGAAGAGTTCAGAAATCAATATTTGGTAGAATAACTCTGATTTTGAATCACAGCTTTCACGTCTTGGCATGCCAGGTGTCCACCAGTCTTTCACATTGTTGTTGGGTGACTTTATGCCACTCCTGGTGTAAAAAATCACGCAGCTCAGATTAGTTTGATGGCTTGTGACCATCCATTTTCTTTTTGATCACATTAAAGAGGTTTTCAATGGGGTATAGGTCTAGGTCTATAGATTGGGCTGGTCATGACAGGGTCTTGATCTGGTGCTTCTCCATCCACAACTTGATTGACCTAGCTGTGGTATGGAGCATTGTCCTGCTGGAAAATACAGTCCTCAGAGTTGGGGAACATTGTCAGAGCAGAACGTAGCAAGTTTTCTTTCAGGACAACCTTGTACGTGGTTTGATTCATGCGTCCTTCACAAAGACAAAACTGCCCGATTCCAGCTTTGCTGAAGCACCAACGTCCCAGATCATCACCAAGCCTCCACCAAATTTAGCAGTGGGTGTAAGACACTGTGGCCCGTAGGCTTCTCCAGGCCTCTCCAGGCCTCCTTCTAACCATTAGATGACCAGGTGATGAGCAGATGTCCTCACTCCAGTCCTCTACAGTCCAATCCTTATCTTGCAAACCTCAGCCTGGCCCTTCTTTGCTTTTCATTGTTGAAGGGCTTTTTTCTAGCTTTGCACGACTTCAGCCCTGCCCCTAGGAGCCTGTTTCGAACCGTCCTCGCTGTGCATTTCACCCCAGCTGCCTTTTGCCATTCTTTTTGTAGGTCACTTGATGTCATCCTATGGATGCTGAGTGACATTCAATTGAGTTGGCGGCCATTTCGGTCAGTGGAGAGTCATTTCCGTCCTCTGTTGGTCTGTAGCTTTGTTGTCCCCAATGTCTGCTGCTTGACCTTGTTCTTATGAACTGCCGTCTTTGAAGTTTTCAGGATGGAAGCAACCCGACCCTCACTGTATCCCTCTGCCAGTAAAGTCAGAATTAAACCCTTCTTTTCCTCACTCAAAACTTTTTTGGCATGAACAATGGTTATATTTTTGATTCCAATTACTTTTGAGGTACTACTGTTTTTGCCATCCAGCTGGTCTTAATGCAAGACGATAGTGATGACCAGTATTATATGATATATTATGACCAGTAAAAGTATTATACTTTTTCTTATTAAATAAGATTTGGTTCAGGTGATCACCTAATCAGCACCTCATTCAGTAGAATAAGGTATGCCTGTGTATGGGTGTGGAATGGAATGGGTTCCCAACTTGTAGAGATGTGGATTTAATTGCAGTGGTCTCTTAATTTTTTTCCAGAGCTGTATTTTATTTGTGAAAGCAAATTAGCTTACAGAATATGTATCCCTTGCATCCACCTCAGGTCTTCCTCCAGCGCCTCTAACTCTACTAATACTCCCTCTTCTCACGCACCTGGTCAGATGCTTCGAGGGGCTGCAGTGGGCTCTAGCAACTCCATGCCACTCACAGTTAGTGGATGGCTTTTTTCTGGAGGTTTGTTTCGAGTGGAGCTGGTTACGATGTCATCCACAGATTAACTGATGATGTAAGCTGAACCGCGGTTCACCAACAATTAAAGTGTTAGATAATAATTGGTTAGACCTAAACTCAATGAATGATGTACTATTTGAGTCTTTCTGGCAGAACTTACACTAGTGCTTTCATTTAATTAACTAAACAACAGTCTCTTTTGGATTGCTAATTAAACTGAGAAACTGGGTCCAAGAAGACAAGGTCCAAAACACAATGTAAACAAGGCCATAACAAGACATACATGTTACAACCTGGGCCCCATAATGGCAGAGGGGGTACACATGGGAAGCCAGATGTTTCTGATGAGCCCTCTGGAGGTGTTGTGGGGATATATCATCAAAACACCAAGGAAAGAGGGTACCCATCTGATGATCCCAATGAAGCTTTGTACCTCACTCCATCTACCCCAATCACCACCATATTCTTCCATATTTGTGTTCCACTCATGTTATAATAACAGCAAGAGGTATTACCATCTCCTAAATGTAACGAATGGCTGTCAAATGGCTACAGCAACAAACCCAATCAACAAACATCAATTACACACATTTACACACACAAACAGCATACTTCCTAACACCAGACACAGGCTCTTAGTAAGTAAATAAAGTAAATACTTACTAACATATTTAGTAAGTATTTGAAAGAAACTTGTAATTGTAATTGTTTAAAGTAAGATGTCACAAAAAATGGTGTGTGTGTGGGGGGGGGGGCATACAGTAGATATAATGATATATAATGTGGATAACAGCTCAGATAATTTGAGGAGGATTTGATGACAAAAGTTCAGTTCAAATAGAAATTTAGTTCATATTGAAAACTTAAAAAATCAGTTCAGTACCTTGGCAAATATGATAGATTGAGTTAGTGACATTTCTGGGATTTCATCTGACACTCTACAGGAGACATATGTGAGATGAACATCATTTTTTTTCTCTCTGAAAAAAAGCAGGATGTTTTTGTAAAACTCCTGTAAAAAAATGGTATATATATATATATATATATAATATACTGTACATTCAACGTGATTACATCAGGCCTGCTGCACATGAGACCTTTACAGTGGTGGCTCAAAACCAAGGGCTTTTCCCCAAGGGGAAACCCCTTTCATGTAATCAAGGCAACGCGCCGGTGTCTCAGCACCTTGGTTATGTGGAAGGATCCTTGTTTTTGACCAAAGGCCCATCCCTGGGGGCACTATGTCAGCGTGCATCTCTGACCATGGATGCCTCCCTGACGGATTGGGGGGTGACCATGAGTGGTCTAGCCCAGGGTCTGTGGCAGGAACACAAGCATTCGTGGCACAAAAATTGCCTGGAAAAATTGCCTGGAAATGTCGTTCTTCCTGCCACATCTCAGGGGCCATCATGTGCTGGTATGCATAGACAGCACATCGGTGGTCTTCTACATAAACCATCAGGTAGGTTTGAGGTCCCGTCGTTTATAAAAGTTGGCGCGCCTTATCCTTCTCTGGGCTCAAGGGAAATTGCTGTCAGTAAGAGCAATGTACATCCCAGGGAGCCAGAATGTGAAAGCAAACATCCTGTCGAGGCAGGGGCCGAGGCCCGGGGAGTGGAGACTCCACAATGAGGTGGTGGAGCTCCTCTCAGAGAAGTTTGGCAGGGCACAAGTGGACCTGTTTGCCACTCAAGAAAACACACATTGTTATCTGTTGTTCTCCCTGGTGCATCCAGCTCCTCTCAGACTGGATGCTATGGTACAGGAGTGGCCGACGCTGCATCTATACACCTTTCCCCCGATTGCTCTGCTTCCGGGAATTCTAGAGAGAGTGCACTGGGACGGGGCCTGTCTTCGGTTAGTAGCCCTGTTCTGGCAGGGCCATGTATGGTTCTCGGACCTTGTGTCTCTCCTTGACGGGTTTCCACTGGAGATTCCGATCAGGAGGGACCTTATCTCTCAGGCTGGCGGTGTCTTCGTGCACCTTCGTCCTTGAGTTGTGGGAATTGTAGGCTTGGCCTCTGAGGGGGCCCAGCTCATGTGTTCTGGTCTCTCAACCGAGGTTGTTGAGACCATTCTACACCCTAGAGCTCCCTTCCCAAGGAAACTTTACTCTCTAAAGTGGAGACTCTTCAACTTATGGTGTAGGGATCGCCTGTGGGATCCAGTTAACTGTCCTGCGAGCACGGTGCTGGAGTTCCTGCAGGACAGATTCTCGACTGGGTTAGGCCTCTCCACACTAAAGGTGTACGTTTGCACCTTACCACACTACTTTGAGTGGAGTTTCTTAAGGGCGACACCCACTAGTTACAGTTTCCTCTTCGGAACTTGAGGCTGAGGCCTGTGACATGCACCAGGGTCCTGGCCTGGGACATATCTATTGTCCTTCGAGACCTTTGCAAGACTCCTTTCGAGCTGCTTGAGGAAGTTTCTGAGAATTTTCTAACTCTGAAGACAATTTTTCTTCTTACCATATCCTCTCTAAAAACAATAGAAGATTTACAAGCCCTCAGTTGCACCCTCGAGCTTGAATTTGTTCCAGGCATGGCTAAGGCCTTTCTCTCTCTGAGACCCAGGTATATTCCCAAGGTCCTCACTAATCCTGTGAGACCTATCTTACTCCAGGCCTTCTGTCCTACTTCTTTTATGATGTCAGACCAGGAAAGACATAATCTGCTTTGTCCTGTTCGCGCACTAGATGCTTATGTCCACAGAGCTGCCCTGTGGAGGAAAACTGTACAGTTGTTTGTTTGCTATGGACTACCCTCGAGAGGGGGTCCAGTCTCAAAGCAGAGAATGAACAAGTGGGTGGTCGAGGCTATCTCACTTGCTTACGTGGCAGCCGGGCAGCCTTCTCCACTGGCTGTTCGGTCCCACTTTACTAGGAGTATAGCCACCTCTCAGGCACTTTTAGCAGGGGCTTCCCTGCAAGACGTTTGTGATGTGGCGCAGTGGTCCTCATTGCATACATTCATCTACAAACTTGATATAAACACTACTCCGTGGACTCGGGTGCTTGTCTCTTAGTGTTATGCCACAGGCGGGCATCCAGACTCATATGGGGACGTGGGTATTTTCATTCCCCATGCAGTGATGCAGCTCGAGTTTCAATGAAAGGGAATGTCTCGGTTACAACTGTAACCTTAGTTCCCTGAAGGGGAACGAGACACTGCGTCACCCTAGCATACTCTTTGCATGCCCGCAAGCACCTTGGTTCGTTTTTGCTCTATAGTTTACGGGTCCATGATGTCACCCGCCTATTACATCTCCTTGTCACAAGTGCCTCACGACGCAATCAGGCAGAGGCGTTCCCGATGTGGTGACGCAGCTTCTCGTTCCCCTTCAGGGAACTAAGGTTATAGTCGTAACTGAGATGTTCCATACGTTCCCCATATGCCCATTTCTTCCTCTTATATTTATTTTACACTTTGTTATTTTGGAATTTCAAAAGGTAGCATGCATTATTGATGAGACATGAATAACATTTAAAGAGCTGAATGAACTAAATTAATTGAATTTTTAAAAAAATCATTAATTGACAGGATACTTTTTTATCTTTTACTCACTCTGTCTTTCTTCTGCTTCCCCTTTAATGATTCTTCTAATCACACAGCTTTTTTGATGGTCCAGTTAAAGCACTTTAAAAACAAATGCGTTCTTCTGGAAAATGGTTCGTGCACATTCAGTAAACAAGGCTGTTCCATGATTTATACCTCATATCCCAAGCGAAACAGAAGTTGTTGTTCTGATTTTTGAGCATAAGAAAGTATTGGTTCAATTGATGCAGAGGCATTTTCTTTTTCTGTGCATGTGTTGTATGATCTTAAAATCTTTTTATCAATAAACAAACACAAGAAAGTTACACTTCCTCACCACTACTGTTAACAATTACGTTGTCCTTTGTAACATATATGCTGGACACAACAGTTGTTTCATTGTACATCATACTATTTCTTCTTGCTGCCACAAAATCAGCAGATTAGTTTATTTCTGAAGGATCATGTGACACTATATGGCGGCTTTTCCATCAATGGAATACATTAAATATTTCAAATATATTTAAATAAAAAGAAAGGCTATATAAAATTGTAATATTTTTTTCATATCTAAATCTTTGGATTTTATTTGTAGGCTTTTATTTGTAGCGAATTGGAGCACCGTTTGAGAAATGTAACAAAAAATCAAGTATAGGAGACATAAGCAAAAACATATTGTAATGCATACGTTTTCAATTGCTGTTTATGAGAAACTAAAGATATTAAACTATGTGATATTAGAGATTAGATATTATTAAAACAGTTATTATAGATATTAATATATTCAAATGTAATTTGGGATTTTCTAATTGAAAAACTGATCAAACTCAATATCTTTGATGAAAGCTCATGCATGTCTCTCTGTTTTGTTTTAGTTTGAGCCAAGCCTGAGGCTGTTGACACAGGAAGTAATTAACACAGAAACGTAATAGAATCTTCTGTAATGTCTGGTCTCTTTAATGTAAACTTCTCTGAGAGAGAAAATCACTCTGTGATGTTCTGAATGATATAAGACCGATGGCATTTTAGAAGAGCAGAACACACACTGTGTCTTGAATATGGCATCAGCTCAAATAAGGAAACTGGCTAATGCTCTGTTTTGGACTTCACTAAAAGCTTAGAAAATGGACTAGATGGACAATTGGCCAATTCTCTGTGTATGACATGGTTAAAGAAAACAATTTCTTTTTGCGTCATTTGCTGCCTGACAGGATTATAATCGGTAAAACCGATGTTGTAAGTATATCTGATCTGATTGTTTTAAATTGCTTGTGGGTGTACAGAAGAAAAAAAATCTGAATATTAAAATGTATGTAATTCCATCTTGATCTTTATTATCTCTGTATAATCATGTCTACTCATTTATAACATCTATAAGTTTTCCAGTCCCTCTTTTCGATTGTCCTCTAGGTCTAGGAATATCAAGACTGTTCATATGTCTACTTTGGGTCAGTAACATGAGCTGTGAAAATAAACCTGGAGGCTTTCCGTGCCAGAAATGGGAGAGGAGATTGGGAGGTTGTAGGTGCTGGCTAATGGCTTGTGTCATTGTAATTTAGTGGATTGTGTGGCAGGGTGGAATTAAGATCAAATGACAATGTCTTGTCAGCACTTTAGCAGGGACACTTTCAAAGGACAGTTCCCTTTCGGGGAACTCGAGCTGCGTCGAAACGCTGTGAGAAC